>NW_006160034.1:1387674-1389958 GCF_000334495.1 Tupaia belangeri chinensis
TGCACTCAGAAATCATAAGTTCAGTCAGCCACAGACAGGGGAGGGGACATACAGACTGACGGTACAGTCCATGTGGATGACGTTTTCGTGGGATCTTCCAAGAGTTACCACAACATTTTTCTTGCCTAGACTTCATGTTAAATAGTAAACGCTACGCTTTATCGAGCAACTACTGTGTGCCAAAGTTATTCTTTTTTTCCCTAGTTTTTGTTACGGGGCACATATGCTTGCCAGAGACAGAGAGAGAGAGAATGTAGCTCTAGAGGGGACGGCTGTGCCATAATCCCCTCTTCTCCATTCTCCTTTCAGGATCTTGGGCATGCATGTCCATCTGCCTGGTGTGTTTTTCAAGCCACTGAGCCTGGGGCTGTTCTCTGGTTCTTTCTTCTTGTTCTCCAAGAGTCCTAGCCCTCCCTATTTGCCTAAGACCTTTTCTGGGGTGCCAGAAAGAGACCACTGAGGGCCAACCCTTGTGGGGAGGAGGAGGAGGTGTGCCATGAATCCCCAAAGTGGTAACACTGCTGTTAGGCACAGCCCAAAATGCCAGGCTGCTACCCCCATATACACTGGTGAAATAATTTGAAGAGAAGTGCAGGCTATATTGGGGAAATAGACTTCAGAAATATTATTTTAAGAAAGCTAGTTGTCTTTAGGTGCTTGTCATCAGCCACTGAATGAAAAGGATAAAAGAACAGGGTAACCTTGGTTGACTTCACTTTTGAAACCTGTGCATGCTGATGGGGAGAAAAGGCAGAGCTGAACTCAAGAGTTTGAAGTGCTGGCTTAACCTTGGCTTAAGGAAGCATAGAGGAAGGGAAAAGAAAAGTGTCCCCAAAGGCAAAAGGTGAAATCTCACTCACCTTATTTAAATTGCATTGAGGTTTTTAAATATTATTGTACTAGAAGGCACATGTACTCACCAGAGAGAGACACACAGAGAGAGAGAGAGAGTGAGTGATAGAAGGGAAGGAGAAAAATACCCTCTGTGAAGAATGGTCATGTTGCAGGTCCCTCTCCCCTTCCTTTTGGGATTTTGGACACTCATGCACATGAGCTAGCTTGTTTCTCAAACCTCCAGGTCTGAGACTTGAATCACGTGGCTGGCCCTATAGGATCAGGCTACCTTTTCACCAGACCATAGAATTAGCCCTGCATTGATATTTTTATTTCCTGACAGTTATCTGTGGTTGGCTGATGAGTCTTCCAAACTATTTTTCTAATTTGTAGGTTCTCATGTTTTTTCAGTAGTGATATGTGTGGTATAGAAGTTAAAGACTCTTTTTTAAAAAGAATTATTTAACTTTATTTATTTATTTTAATTTGACCAGAGAGGGGCAGAGCAAGAGAGCGAGAGTGAGAGTGAGAGAGAGAAAGAGAGAGAGAGAGAGAAAGTGAGAAAGCTAGTCACCAGGTCCAGGACTCAAACAATGGTCAGCTATGTGGGAGTCCAACACCCTTAACCACCACACCACCTGCTGGCCCCAGGACGTTTCTATTTAATCCTCTCAACACTACCATGACAACCTGCAGTGGAGACATATCCCAGGGAGGGTCAATGAGAGTCAACAAGTGCCTACATAGTGAGAGAAAAAGAGAAACCACAGAGAAACGAGGGAAAGCGCGATGCGTGGTACAGGAAGGCGAATGTGAAGGTGACAGCCACTTCCTTTCTCATGCCCGTGACAGGCATGTTAATCCATCACAGCATCCTAGATGTCCCCTGAATTTTCTTCTCAACACAACAGGCTGGGCAGCCGTCGCTGACTGGTGGAGGTGGACACTCAATGTAACGTGTGTTTGCCGTCCTTCGTGGGGCAAGACAGTGTGATGAAGTTCTGAGAAGGAGGCCATTGTGAAGAACACCGAGGACCCTGTTGGTCTCTGTACTGACAATGGCTTCCGTCGAGTGGTGAGATCCATACTGCAAGGAGTTAGGAGCTGATGGGTGGGCAGGAAGAGGACGAGGGTTCAGGTCTGTTCCTAGAGCCTGGGCGTGATAGGTTTGGGATTGCTCTTGACAGGTAGGAGGATCGAGCAATAGGGAGGAACAGGGCCAACAGACAGAGCCCGCAGCACAGAGAAAGGGAAGTGGGAAAGTTTAGAACCACATACGTGCAAAGGCTCTGAGAGTGTGAAGTGCTTTACACACATGCAAGAAAGGACATAAAAACAGGAACATATTTGACTCACCTTTTGCTAGTTAAAATAATAGCCAGATTACAGATGAACAATTGTCTCCAAACGTCCTACACATCGGGTAGCCAATGGCACCGATTCGGAGGAG
>NW_006160034.1:1390109-1398777 GCF_000334495.1 Tupaia belangeri chinensis
CACTCTTTCTCTCAACTTGACCATGAGGTCCACGCAGACCCCACTCTGCCTTGGCTCCTGCAGAACTCGGCTCCGACAGGCTCCCACATGGCTACAACCACCTCCTCACTGTCCTGCTGATGACAACCACCTCCCACCGTCCCGGCAATGCTCACAAAACTAGCAAAGTCCTCTGATGTTTCCTCAAGAAAATCACCCCCGAAGCTGGAACTTCCTTTGTCTCATACCACCATTGCACCTGTTGATTGGCAGCTTCCTTGGCCACATCACTGGCCACAGCTGGGCTGCACTTCTGAATCATAAGGTCAGTCAGCCACAGACAGGGGAGGGGACATACAGACTGACGGTACAGTCCATGTGGATGACGTTTTCGTGGGATCATGTCTTCCAAGAGTTACCACAACATTTTTCTTGCCTAGACTTCATGTTAAATAGTAAACGCTATAATTTATCGAGCAACTACTGTGTGCCAAAGTTATTCTTTTTTTCCCTAGTTTTTGTTACGGGGCACATATGCTTGCCAGAGACAGAGAGAGAGAGAATGTAGCTCTAGAGGGGACGGCTGTGCCATAATCCCCTCTTCTCCATTCTCCTTTCAGGATCTTGGGCATGCATGTCCATCTGCCTGGTGTGTTTTTCAAGCCACTGAGCCTGGGACTTGAACTGCGAACTTGGCCCTGTGGGAGCCAGTGCCTGACCTCCCAGGCCACCTACTGGCCCAGTAAAAGTTATTACTAAGCCTTTTAACTGTCAGGTTCCTGTGGTAGACATAGAGAGAAGCTGCTCAGGCCTGGCCCCAGCTATGGGGATGCCATCAGTAAATGGCCCCCAGCTCTCAGCTCCTTTAGGGTCTCCCTTAGTTGTAGGGCACTGCCTTGCTAGAACAGCTGCAGCAAGTGACAGAGAGAGGCAGACACAGACATGCTCAACATCCGGCCCCACCTGGAACATTCCATGGCTATATTTGAATTCCAGAGTTCCCAGGCCAAGGCTTTGTTTGACCTTCACTATAGCTCTACTTCTTTTCTTTTTTAAATTATATTTTATTTAATTTTATTTATTTATTTATTTTTTCCTCTACCAGATCTATTTCCCTGTTCCTTTCACAAGAAACACCTTGCACTCTGAACTTCATTTCAGCACTTTCTTTTAATTCTGTTTCCCATTTTGTAAAAAGGCAATAACACCTCTTCCAGTTATCACAAAGATAAAATGAGATAGTGCGTGCTAGAGTGTTCGCATAATGTTTAGCAGAGAGAGTGTGCTCCAAACATTGGCTATTTTGTCAGTGCTCAACATCACGCAGCTGAAAAGCACTGAAGCTTCAATCCATCTGCCCAAGGTGGGGGTGGGGGGTGAACTCTGGTCGCCATGTTCATTTGGGACTCTTTCGTGCTACTTCCCTTAGGTTGCTTTGTTTCAGCCTATTTGCCTTTTTTCCCCCCTGTCTACAGTATTTATTTATCAAGAGAAACTATTCTTGTTTTCATTTTAATTTTTTTTTAAATTTTTCGAGAGGTTTTTGCTATAGAGTGTATGTGCTCACCAGAAAGACAGAGAGAGACAAAGAGACAGAAAGCGAGAAATCACCCCCCGGGGGGAGGGGGGCCATGCTGCAATCTCTTCTCCTCCATCCTCCTCTTGGGATTTTGGGCATGCACGCACACGCGCCCAGCGTGAGTTTAAGCCACCGGGTCCGGGACTCCAACCGCGGTCGACTACATGGGAGTCCAGCAACATAGCCATTACGCTAACTGCTGGTCCCAAGAGAAACTATTCTTTAGCTCAAAAATTCATGTTTTATAGTTCAGGAACATGGCACCAGCCAATGAGGTTCTTTACATTCCAAAATCAGTTTGTACTCTGAAAGATACCAACCTTCCTCATCTCTTCAAATCTATCACGGAATCATAATTCCTATAGAAATCGGCATATGCCTTCTTTCTTGGTTTGGCCACAGCACACTTACAGAAAGCTGCAGCACTCAGGGAGACCATGAATGTTCCAACAATACGAAATTGTAGACGCTTGGCCAGAAGACCTCACCTCTGAGGTTTCACCATGGCAGTTACGGTACCTCCATACTAACGTCTATTTGCCTATTTTAAAAAATAATAATTTATTATTATTGTTATTATTATTATTATTTTAATTTGCTATAGGACATGCATACTCACCAGAGAGAGAGAGGGAAATTGAGAAAGCAAGCCTCCAGGTCCAGGAATCACACCGTGGTCAGTCACGTGGGAGTCCAGCACCTCTCTTCTCTGCCTTCTAGATGCCAGTGTCTTGGTACAGGAATGGATGATCCTGTATTCATCCCCAACCTCCAAAACTTAGCCAGAGTGGGGGCCCTCACACAGAGTTGTGATACTCAATTGTTTACTGATTAAATGGTTGCATAACTGACTAGCTCCCCAACCATTTTAAACTTCCTGTGGAGTCTGAAAAAATATTCAGATCACTGTAAATGCCCGGGTTTTCCTCAGAATTTCTGAGTTTTCCGGTTTCTTCTATGGCTATTTATGGGAATCCCTGAGCTAATAAGCCTAAACACTGACTCAAGCAGGACAAAGGCACGACCCTGTTGGACCAGGTCTCAGAGGATTTGAGTGAGAGGCTAGATCTGGAAGCGTACCCATGGGCCAGCCCCTGTAGAGCCCAGAATCCTGCAGGGGTGCTGTCTGGGCTGGAAATGCTGGATTTCACTGCTGCCCTCAACATGACCCTGTTCTGGAGTGAGGGTAAGCAAGGAAGCCTTCCTCCCTAGCAACTCTACCTACAATGGGGCTTCCCGGTGGATTTTATCTCACTCACTTTGATGAGCCAAACACTGGATGTAAGTCTGGGAGGATTTAGGGGCCAGCCGGTGGTATGGTGGTTAAGGCACTAGACTTTCATGTGGCTGATTGTGATTCAAGTCCCAGACCTGGTGGCTTGCTTTCTCACTTTCCCTGTCTCTCTCTGGTCAAATTAATAATAATAATAATAATAAAATTAAATAAGATAACTCTTAAGAAAAAAAAAAAAGAGAGAGACTGTGAGGATTCGTCCAGATCTGAAAACCTGGATCATAATAGTTTCCACAGAACAGACCCTGGCGAGTTGAGAAAGTCTCTCTTAGCAGAAATAACACTGGTGTGTTGTGAAATAAGCTGACTTCGGTGAGCCAATCTTCTTTCTGATTTTCCCAAATTGCTTCCTTGCCGCAAGAGATAAGAATGCACTTGTAAGGGGTCTTGATCCAAATGGTGGTCAACTATATTTTTCCTCCTTTGCCTCCTCCACTCTTTTCCACCAGTGAGGGGGAGCTCAAACAAGAGAACTGATTAATGCCTTGCACTCTTCCAGAAGAACTACATTGTGAAGAAAGAACCAAGAGCGAGCAATGCTAAACTAAACGCTTAATGGCATTTTACACACCGTGACGTGTCCCCATCACAGCAATAGCCAAAGAAGGCCCTGCTCACACCTGCCCTGCCATGCTGCCCATCGAGGACTCTGGGAGTGCATTTAGCTAAAGTATTACAATGACGTAGGCTCTTTGGGGACACAGTACATCGCATGATCTCATGATGAGCGACACAGAAGCCAAGTAGGAGGAATTAAGGTATTCTCAGATGAGAATAAACGTCAGATGGAATTGATGAGGCGGTTTGATTTGGCAAGCATCTTCGTGGAGGTGGTAGAGTGCGGTGCCACGTGGGTCTTCTTTCAATGCCTTTCTTTTTATGAAAACAAACAGTGTTTCCCTCCTGATTACAAAACTAGTGCATGCTCTTTGTGGAACTTTTGTAAAATAGATCATTCCAGAATTCCCTGTATTCATGGAGTTCTAAGACCTCCAGTGAAGGCCTGAAACTATAGCTGGTACTAAACCCTAGACTATGTTTTCTCCTACGCTCATACCTAATGATAACGTTTAATTCATAAATTAGGCCCCAGAGGAGATGAACAACAATTAATAATAAACTAGATCAATTGTAATACATACCGCAGTAGAAGTTCTGTGAATGTGGGTTTTCTCTCTCAAAATATCTTATCATACTGGGCTCCTCCTCTTCCTCGTGCTCCTCTCGTGAGCATATGAAATGATAAAATGCTGACACGATGAACTGCAGTGAGGTGAACGATGCCGGCAACATGACAGTGCATTGAAAACTGCCAAATTGTTTACTTCTGGAATTTTCCATTTACTATTTTGGACTGTGGTTGACCTTGGGTAACTTGAAATCATAGAAAGTCATAGCATGGATAAGGGAATTCCTGTACAGAGCTGGAAATGAAAAGCCACATAGGAAAATTCTGCTCTCTAGCATCTGTCATTCTTGACATTTCAAGATGTTCCGCATGGCTTTTAGAAATTATATTCACATACGCTCCTTTTTTCCCAGAAAGGCTTTGGCTGAAGAGGATGTCCACATTCGTATGTAAGCAATGGTAAATATCCTATCGACTACCTTTTGATTTTTAAGCCTGTTCTACACAATGTGACATGGATTTATCCTTCTAGACATGGACAATTTTAATGATGACACATTAGTCTGCATTTGCGAGTGGTTGAAGTTAGTTTAGCTGCTGAAATACCTACTCCTTCTAATAGTGCATATAACAATTTTCTTGGATTTTTACATCAAGGATTGTTTCTTATATATAACGACAATGTTGTTTCTTCCTTTTCAATTCATTAACCTCTGATTTCTCGTCTTGTCTTCTCTCTGTTGAATAAGCCCTCCTGCAGAACAATGTTGATAGAACTTGAGACAAAAGACAGGGCATCTCATAAAGCTACTAATGGTTTAAATGTATAAAACAAAGGCTAGATAAAGAATCACTCGTAATAAAAACTGGTCATTAGCTACCAATGGAAAATATTTCCCTGCATTTGATGAAGAGATCTACCGAAACCCTACTGAGACGATCCTGCTTTGGAAACACATTGCCCATGTCTAGGAGGATAAATCATGTCATATTGTGGGCGAAGGCCTAGGAAGTTAAAAATAATGGATATGATAGTAATATTATGCATGTATTAAAATGGACATCTTCTAAATGGCTGGAAAATATGAACATACACTCATATAATTTGCAAAAACCATTAGAGAATATTCTCATTATGTCAAGAATGGTTGACTCAAGACACTGCAATTTATATTTATATGAGACAAGTATTAGGACAAAAAAAATTGTAGGGATTAAGATAATGTTAAATAATAATGGAATGAAAAGTTCCCTGGGAAGTAGGGCTTTTTAAAATTAAATAATTATTTCATTTAATTTATTATTATTGTTTCTTTTTAAATTTTCTATAGGGCACACAAGCTCACCAGAGAGAGAGAGAGAGAGAAAGAGAGAGAGAGAGAGGGAAAGTGAGACAGCAAGCTGCCAGGTCTGGGACTCAAACTGTGGTCAACCATGTGGGAGTCCAGTGCTCCAGCTAGCATGCCACCTGCTGGGCCCAGGAAGGCTTATTTTTAAAAATGCAATAATCTCTGCCTTTTATATGGGTGAATTCAATGTGTTTTTTATTTATTTCAAATCTTTATATATTTAGATGTACATGTTGTTTTGATTCTTTATGTGGTTACCCATGCATTTTTAGTCTATGTCCTTGATTTAAAAAATCTAACATTGGGTCAAAAGGTAACATGGTGGTTAAGGTGCTGGACTCCCATGTGGCTGACAAAGGTCTGAGTTCCAGACCTGGCAGCTTGAAAATCATGCTGGGCGTGTGTGTGTGTGTGTGTGTGTGTGTGTGTGTGTGTGTGTGTATGCGTGTGCCCAAAATCCCAAGAAGAGATTGTGGCGTAGCCATCCCCCCTTGGGGGGAGAGGGTGATTTCTCACTTTCTCTCTCCAGCAAGCACACCCATTCTATGGCAAAAACAAAACAACCACCACCAGCAAAACTCACGTTAAATCAAATGTCTGCCCTCCTTGGAACACTACTGGACCTTAAAGTGTTTGAACTCTGATGACTCTCATCTGTCATTCCTGCCCTTAGCTGATACTTTGCTTCTGTTTTGCTTTTAAACTCCCTAAAATTAGTCATTTTTTGGAGTACATATGGGTTTTATTTTTCTATTGTTTCTACAACTGATAATTGTAGAGGCGAATTCTTATATGGACCCCTTAATTCTCTCATCCAAGCTTTCTGTGCTTTCGTGGTGATGAGAGGCTGGAGTAGGCCCATTTATTTTGTCAGAAAATGAAGGCCCATATTCTATTTTGCTTACTGCTTTTTTTAAAGCTAATATTATAAGCAAAGGATTTCGATTTTATCATAAATTCTTTGTAAACATAAGTTTTAGTGGTAATGTGTTTAATTGTATAAATATACTGTAATTTATTCAATGACCCCCTTCATAGAAATAGAAACCGAACATTTCTATTTCTTCTTCTTTTTTTTCTTTTCTTTCAGTTTTTGTTAAAGCATGCACCCACTCACCAGAGAGAAAGAGAGGGAAAGTGAGAAACATCCTTATCCTCTGGGGAGATGATCACACTGCAGTTCTTTCTCTTCCATTCTCCTCTTGGGATCTGGGGTATGCACACACCTGTGCCCAGCATGTCTTTCAAGCCACCAGATCTGAGGCTTGAACTCCAGAGTTGATCATGTGGGATCCTGCTGCCTCAACCACCACACCACCTGGACTGGCTATTTCTTCACTTTTTAAAAGTTTTCTTTCTTTCTTTCTTTCATAAGAATGAAAGAGAGAAGAGAGAGAGAGAGACAAGGATCCTGAACAGAGTCTCATGCCCTTGTGCCCTCCCCAACCCCCCAGCAGCCGGAATCATGGGTGTGCACACTTGGTGTGCACATATTGGCCAGGAAATAGATCTCCTGTAAAAATTCAGCATCATCTGACCAGCACCTTACTGCTTTATCTCCAGGGCAGCCCTACTCCCTCACTTTTTATGAATTAACTTTTACAATGCTGGGTTTGACTTTGAGTCTACATATTATTTTCCATATATTGAGCTATTTTAGTGTATTTATTTGCTATGAACATGCTTCTTCCACATAAAAAAATTACGCACAAAAATTCATTGAATTAGGACAAGAAACAATGGATAGAAAAACAATAAAATAAGATACAAGGTTAGCGTGAAAAACTTAATCCCATCTTTCCTTTGAGATAAGCCATAAACCCGAGATTCTTAGAGAGCTAAAGGGAATAAATGTTTTAAAAATGTGCTTCACATTGTCCATAAATGAAATCAAATGAGTAGGTCAAGAGAGGCACGTTTTTTCCTAAAACAGTTATGGATGAAGAAGAGATCCTTACTAAGGTACTGCTGACATGCACTTCAGTAACAGTGGTTCTAAGAGGACTCGAAACATTGTATTTTCCATATGCACCTTCCTGAGAGTCTGGCTTCATCTATGGGGAGAATTTAGAATATCTCTCATAAGGGTCTTTTTATTATTTATTTACTTATTTATTTATTTTTTGGAGAGGTTTTTGCTATAGGGCGCATGCACTCGCCAGACAGACAGACAGAGACAGAGAGACAGAAAGCGAGAAATCACCCCACAGGGGGGATGGCCACGCTGCAATCCCTTCTCCTCTATTCTCCTCTCGGGATCCTGGGCACGCACGCACACGCGCCCGGCGTGAGTTTAAGCCACCGGGTCCGGGACTCGAACCACAGTCGACTATGTGGGAGTCCAGCGACATAGCCATTATGCTAACTGCTGGTCCCAGGGTCTTTTTATTTTTAAAGTTTCTGTTTGTTTGTTTTGCCAGAGGGTGTATGTGCTCATTGGATATGGAGAGAGACAGAGAGAGGGAAAGTGAAAAATCACCCCCATGGGCTTGCCATACCATAATCCCTTCTCCTCCTGAGATTTTGGGCACACATGCACACATGCCTGGCATGATTTTCAAGTCACCAGGTTTAGGACTTGAACCACGGTCAACCATATGGGAGTCCAACACCCCAACCACCACGCCACCTATTGGCATTTCTCTCTCATAGGATCTTTTTTTTTTTTTTTGGAGAGGTTTTCGCTATAGGGCACGTGTGCTTGCCAAACAGACAGAGACGGAGGGAGAGAAAGTGAGAAATCATCCCCCAGGGGGGATGATCACACCGCAATCCCTTCTCCTCCATTCTCCTCTCGTGCCAGGCGTGTGTGCGTGCGTGCTCTCATAGGATCTTAATTTGGAGGCTGAAGCTTCTGGAATTGACAAGTGTGTGTGCTGTAAGCCGGGACAGGAGATCAGAAGCTGTTGCTGTGAGTCTTTTCTCTCTGAGAACCCTGACTTCTTATTGGCGTCTACTGCATCCTCAGCTCCTAATGGGGCTCTTGATGGTATTCCTTTGGAACTGCTAGTGGCCCCTGGACAGGCATGAAACCTGAGCTGGCCCAGCCATCATTCGGAGGAGCTTATTTATTTCTTGTTTTTCATTGAACTGAGCAGGAGGCAGGAAGCTCTGGTTGCCACTGGGTGCTGTTTCTTTTTCCCCAAGAGCCAATTTAAGATGAGGTTGATGCTGAGGGGGCAGAAAGGAAACCACAGAGAATGAATGGACTGTTGCTGGCACCAGTCATGGAATTTATGGGGCGCCATATTTGAATACAGTATCAGGAGCAGCTGATATCTGCTTTGTTAGCAGAAGTTTAAGTTTCCCATTCCACGTCTGGAAGCTGCTCTTCTACC
>NW_006160034.1:1398808-1426350 GCF_000334495.1 Tupaia belangeri chinensis
TAGTTCCAGATTGTTCTAGTTCAAACCAGCTCAAACTGTATTTTTGTTATTTGCACCAGAAAACATCGTAACTAGCACAGAGATACATAACTATCATTCGGAAATCTATGACCCAGAAGACACAAGAATCATTTAACCGTAGAAATGGATGACAGAGCAGCTGTCACTGTGTAAGGTTTCCTAGGCACTAGGCGCTGTTCTAAGTACTCGATATGCATTGATTTGCTTTATCTTTATAAGAACACATTAACAGTGAGATCATCATCCTCATCCCCGTTTTATTGAATTAGAAGATGAACCATGGATGTTAAGTAACATGGCTAAAGTCACTCAGCTGTTGGATCCAAGCAACCCATTCCAGACCCTGGGAGCTGACCACTGTACCAAACTGCCTCTCAGTAAAGTGCACGTGCCTCTTTCACAGATCGTATTTCTTCCAGCCTGGGGTTTTGTGCCAAGATGAGACAACAGAGTGGTCACAATTTCAATCCATGGCAAGATCTGCAGGACGGCCATCTTGTGTTGCCTCGTGACCGGCAGGTACACAGCGTCCATAGTCAGTGGAGAGGGGAGGGAGTGTGAAGACGAAGAGCAGGTACTGGATTCAGATCTCCTGAGGAGTCCCATGGCTTTCCCACTTGCTAGCCTCGAGAGCTAATATGGGGGCGCTCCATTTTCCTCAACCAGGAAGTGGGAAATAGTCAGATCCAGCCTGTGGGGCTCTATCAGGATTAAACAGGATGCCGTGCAAAGAGAGGTCTTCTTGCTGAAGGACCACAGTTTAGAACGGGTGGCCACTGACCTCCATATGAGGTGAGGCCTGGTGGTCAGAGTCTCTGCACCTCAGGGGAAGTAGGGCACACTGCCTGATATGGATGCAAAATATCAGGGCCTTCATTTATATAAAAGAGTTAGCAAACTCGTAGAGAAAGAGTAGACTTGAAGTTCCCAGGGGCTGGGTGAGGGGAGGAGGAGTTACCATTTAATGGGTGTAGAGTTTCTGTTGGAGATGACCCAAAGTTCTAGAATTAGATAGTGGTGAGAGTTACGCAGCATTGTAAATGTGTCTCGTGCCACTGAACTGAACACTTAAAAAAAAAAAAAAACTAAAATAAGAAAAATTGATGTTGCCTGTATTTTACCATAATAAAAACATTTTCTTTTTTTTAAAAGCAGGGACTTCTAACAGTCATTGATCAAATATAGAAAGGGTGATAATAACTGGTTCTGAACACCACGAACAGAAACTCTGCCGTGAAAACCTAAAACTGGTCAAAATAATGAGGTATATTTTTAGAACCCTTGTTATACAGGACATCTAGTTGATCGTAATCATGAGTCGCATAATTAAAAAATCACAGGGATTATGAGAGGAGAGGATATCAAAGGTCATTTTTGTCTTTGTCTTTCTGTTTGGGAGAAGTCTATTTGGACCTCTGCGGTGTTGTGGTTCTGCGGTGGAAGGAAGGGTCCTGACCCACACACATTGCCAAAGGCACGGGCTCAAGATGGTCGATTCCACCTCTCCATAGATGGAGGCAAGTTTCCTCAGAGGCCCCATTCAGTCCCCATAGTACTTACTGAATATGCGGATAAGGCCCATACTTAAGACTAAAAAGCATCTAATAATAATAAAAAAAAAAAAAAGTACATGAGCTCCTCCATCTAGAAGAAGAAAAAAACCTAGTTCTGAACTTTTAAAAGAAAGTGCATCTTTATAATAACAATAAAACCCTCCCAATCAAGCCTTTAAGAGGCAGGCCGCATCCCTGCCTTAGCCTGGGGCCCGTAACTATCCTTAGCTAATCTTTCTCTGACAGCTGAAGAGTTGCTATATCCATTCTTATAGCTCAATTTTAAACTTTATTCAGAGCAGTGGGGAGAGGGAGCCCTGGAGAAGAATGAGGAATGAGTGTTCGAGAGTGGGCAATGGGGAGAGGAAGATAGGGTCACTTACTTGCAGGATAGATGTTTCTAGAAAAAAAGAAAAACAAATCTGAACTCCACAGCCCTCTATTGGTTCAGAGATACTCCAGGCAAAACTCTGACACTGCAGGGTCACACCTGGGTGAATCGCTACAGAATTTCACATCCACTCCAGGGCAGCGTTACTGGTTTGGATGAGTAGACTTGGTGACCAGCTGGCCTGGTCCTCAGTGGGGAGAGAGGAGAGATTTTCACATGCTGTGGTATGCACAAAGGTAAGAAACAGGGAGACAGTGTTTATGAGAATCGTGGGTCTCCACTCGTGGTCCCCAAAGAGAGCTACAAAATCCGGGCAAGATAGCTTGAAAACTAAGAAGGATATTCTTCAGCTTTAAATGGCGTCAATTTAGCTCGATAACATAGGTGAAGTTCTAAGGCGCCATTTGTGCCCTAAGGTACTGTGTCTTCAGGACATTGATATTTGCATTCAATGTGGATCTTGGTAGAAAGGCTTTCTAGGGAGGTGTCTGCCAGGTTCACAGAGATACCTTTCTCTGTGACCTTCCTTTTTCAGGAGGCAGAGGTGGCCATGTTTGTACTATTTGGTTCTGAACTCTTGACCGTGCTGTTTGGACTCTCGATCCAAGCAGAGCTGGTTAAATTCTTAGCTGTTTGGACTCTCGATCCAAGCAGAGCTGGTTAAATTCTTACACCCAGGGATTTAGAAGTGGAACTTAAAGGGACCTGCAGATGGTGTAATGGCTACATCTCTGGACTCCCATGTAGTCGACCGCGGTTCAAGTCCCGGACCTGGTGGCTTAAACTCACGCCGGGCACGTGTGTGTGCGTGTCCAAGATCCCGAGAGGAGAATGGAGGAGAAGGGATCATGGCCTGGCCATCTCCCCCGGGGGGTGATTTCTTGCTTTCTGTCTCTCTGTCTGGTGAGCACAAGTGCCCTATAGCAAAATCCTCTCCAAAAAAAAAAACCAAAAAACTGGAACTTAGAGTACATAGATTGGTATAGTTTGTTTGGTAGATATGTAGTATTATTAGAAGCCATGGCGACATCAGCCTTCATTATATGTGTTGAAAAGTGGAAAAAGTGGTCTATCCAAGGATAAAGAGCTAAGAGTATTGATCAGTTCCTGCTACCTTTCTAGTCTTTAATCTAGTCTTTCTTAGAGCTAGATTTTTTCATTGCTAGAGGTCACGTCTGCTGGCCAGGAAGAGAGAGAAAGAGAGAAGGAGATAGGGAGAGAAGGCATCCCCATGGAGTATGGTTATGCCATAATACTTTTTCCTCCATTTCTCCATTCCATCATAATTTGGGGTACACACACACATGCTTCCATTGTGTTTTCCAAGCTGCTGGAGCCAGGATTTGAACTGCAGTTGTCCGTGTAGGAATCAACCTTCCTATGCAAAGCACCCAACCACTACGCTATAGGGCCAGCCCTTCCAATCGTTTCTGAAGATCTGGCTATACTTTGGTTCTGTGCGCTACGTCGTAATCCCACCGATACATTCTTTTATATTTTAAACTAATCAGAGTTGATTTCTGTTGCATGCAGCTACAAAAATCTTAAATATTTTCAGTGTGAATTTAGGGCCTGGTCTGCATGATCTGTATCTACACACGGTATTAGACGGACAACTGCGAATCACCCCCCAGGTTGCTATCTTGTGGGCAGCTCCTGTGTGAGAGATGCCCTATTGCCCTTCCAATGGGGTCCACTTCCTACTTCTTCATATTCCATTATATATTCGGGAAAATAACCAAAGGAGTCCAAACAAGGAGTGACTTTGATTATTCTTTCCTTAACCTCCCTCCTAATCATCCAATCCAGCTCCCAGTCTTTCTGGTGCTACTTCTAAAATACATCCCACATTTGTGGACTTCTCTCCCAGTGCAGAGTGGCTACTCTACTCTAAGCATGAGGATCTTCTCTTTGGATAACACAATAGCTGGTCCCCCAGCTGGCCACTGATCTCCCTGAGCCCAATAATTATTATCTCTCCCCTCCTGATATTTTTACAAATTATTTTATTTAACTTTATTCACTTATTATTTTAATTTGACCAGAGAGGGACAGAGACAGAGAGAGGGAAAGCGAGAAAGTAAGCCGCCAAGTCTGGGACTCAAACTGTGGCCGGCTATGTAGGAGTCCAGTGCCCCTAACCACCAAGCCACCTGCTGGCTCCTCCCCTCCTAATATTTTATCTACATGGCAGCTGGATTGATCTCTTTGAAATGTAACTCATATGTTATGTCACTTTCCTGCCTGAAACATTCTGTATTAGCTAGAATGTATGATAAGCTGATATAACAAAGAAACCCAAAGTATCAGGTCATTGGGAAATTCATGATGCATTTTTCTAACCTAACATGATGGCTTAAGTGGGAGGCAGATTGTTCAGGGCAGGCCACGCAGTTTTGCAGGGACCCAACTTCCTTCCGTCTTACAGCTTACCATGTCATGCCATGTTGCCATACACCCTCCCAAGTCAAAGCTGGCTCTCTAGACCTGTCTATGTTCTGGTCACTGGAATAGGAAGCCAATCATCAGTGAGCAGAACTCTACTGCTCACATCTCATTAACAGGAGCTTAGTCAAGTGGCCATAGGTAAGCGGAAGAAAGCTGGAAGGGTGTACCTTCTTACTGGGCGGGCACTTCCTAGGGCTGCAGAAAGAAAAGGAGCATGGATAAGGGGACAACTAGGTGTCTCTTCTGTGCCTCCAGCCACGCTCACAGGCTGAAATCCGCCCTTCACTGGCCTCCTCCGTGGTTTGGCATCTCTCGGTCTCCTCTGCTCACTGGCCTGCACGAGGATCAGGCATGCCCCTGCCCTAAGATATTGCACTTGCAATTCTTCTGCCTAGAAGGCTCCGAAATCAGGTCATCCTAGGTATGGCTCCTCTCATCCTTTGGGTCTCAGCTCCAAGGTACCTTCCTTCGAGAAGCCTTCCCTCTTCACACTCTCTGAAGGGTCCAGATTCCCTGTGACTCTGTCTTCCCTAGCCACTTTCCACCCTGCTCCTCTGTTTTGTTGACATCACATCATTTCTGCTTCTCCCAGTTTATCTCTCAGATACTTGATGTATGTTGGCTCATTGGCTAATATGTCATGCTTTCCCATCCTCCTACTGAGAATTGGAGCTTCCCAGAGCAAGGGCCTGCCCTACTGCTCTGGGTTAGTACAGAGGACAGTTCTGGTTCACAGTACAGATTCAAGGGCTGGGTGAGTGGATCAGCAGTCAGCTGAGGGCCTGGGGTTGGCATTCCCAAACAGAAGTTCTTCTCCTAAATGTTGGCCATAGTCTATTGCCCCTACCTTCTGTTTCCTGAAAGTGTCACATCTGGTTAGAGTTGACCTCACGGCGATGTGTCCCAGTTTCTTAGTCTCGGGCCAACTCAGTGTCGTTTGTTCTACAATTGCATCACCCACAGGGTCCATTCAATCTGTTTTCCATTCCTGGGATGAGGATAAAATCTGCCTGCTCTCTACTTCCCTGGAGCTTTGGGGGATGAATGAATTACCCAAAATAAGGGACTAATTTGCTGTAACGTATTTAGTCATGTGCAGGATGACTTTCAAACTGACTCCAGTTAATGGCCTTCCAAACAACACCCTCTACTGACCTGCACACGGCCCTCCACCATTGCATCCCCTGTGCGCATGGCAGAAGGTGAAGGGTAGAGTATTTATGACACGCAAGTCTGAGCATTAGAATTCCCAGAGAGTTACACAGGATGAGAACCTGGCCCAATAATAATAATCCTAAATGTTATTTATATGTCTGCTCCCTGCCAAAGTCATCTAGGTAGTTCCCGAAAGGGCCATGCAGGGAAAACGCCACTGTCAGCATGTGCCACAAGTCTTAATAAGTAAGGTTCAGGGGGTTTTAATTAAAAAAGGCCTCACTCGGTGGCCTTTCCTCAGTCACAGTAAAATCTGTTTCTGAGCAGTCAACTCTGGGAAGATGATCCTGTCCTCTTCAGTCCCCAATATCTGTGGACGGCAGACTCCTGTGCCTTCCCTGAAGCATTCCCCTGCCCCAAATGGGGTTTCACCATCAGGAGCCAACTTTGCCAAGACATCATGCGTTCCCGTGGAGACAGGACGGCCAAGGCCTGAATGCGACGGAGAGAGCTACCCAAGGGGTGCACTTTTCCACCAGCCTTTAATGCCGTGTTGAGCAAAGAAGAGATCTCTGGATGATGAGTAAGTGTGCGTGTCAGTGTCACCATAGCTGTTGAGTGAAATAAAACAATGGAACATCAGGAAGAGCATTTTCGAAACCTAGTAATCATTTTTACCCACCACTTTACAAATATGCTTCTACTTACCAAATCCTATGGGAATATAAATGCCATAAAGGAAAAAAAAAAAAAAAAAGTCAAGCTGGAGAATGCTCAGGAGAGACATTCAAGTTTCCGGCTCTTACATTTGCAGCTGATTGTCTGTTGGGACCTGCTTCTCTTCAGCAAGACGTGGCGGGTAGTTTTCGGGTGTCCCCCGATGGGAAGGCAGGCTGCTGAGCTGGAAGAGGAAGCCTGAGTGGACCCCAGTTCTGGTGGCTGAGATGGCGGGCTTGCAGATTCTGCATATTAAGCTGTTGACCTGGTGACCTGCAGAGTTCCAGGGAGTCTGTCTCTGCTCCGAGAAAACAGCTCTGATTGGCAATAGCAGCTAATGAATTCTTGCTTGGAGGCAAACATTGACTTCACCTTTGAACCTCCCGGAGCCTTGGGAAAGCTCAGGACATGCAGAGCTTTTTGAGGAATTTTATCTGCATGCTAAGGATTGAGGCAATATACTGCCAGTGGGAAGAGGCGAGGTCAGCCACCTATAGACAGAGGACTTTGCAGGGGTGGGGTCAGCCACCTTCCCCTCAAGCAGGCCAGTGCCCAAGTCCACTGCTAAGCCCATCTCAAAAGATTTCTAGCACCGAGGGCTCATGTGACCGAATAGAGGCATTAAATGTTGGAGTCAGAGATGTGACCATCTCTCTCCTTTTTTCATTAAAAAAAAAAAAAAAATTAACTGCTGGAGGGCACATGTACTCACCAGAGAGAGACAGAGAGGGAGGGGAAAGCGCCCCCTAGTGGGGCATGGTCATGGCACAATCCCTTATCCTTCATTTATCCATCCTGCAGGATGTTGGACTGTGGCCTATGGCATGCTTTCCAAGCCATAGGCCAGGACTTGAACCACAGTTGGCCATGTGAGATCTGTCACCTTTAACCACTAGGCTACAGGGCCAGTCTCCGTCTTCCCTCCTTTTACAGAGGAAGAGATTGAGAGTCGGGGAGGTGTTCAAGACCACTGAGCTCATTCACAGCATAGCTGAAATGCTTCCTGGTCAGAAATGTCAAGTTTGGAGATGTGACAGATAAACAGAGCCTGACATTTCGTAGCAACACTGATCAGGAGCTCTGAGAAGCAGGAGCAGACATAGTCCCGCGAGAAGCACGGTAAGAACTGACCCAGCCCACACCTGCTGTGGAATGCAAGAGGGAGAGACCAGGAGGGAGCATTCTCAGCTCTTCTGAGAGCGCCCACCCCGAGGACGCCTTCCTGGACTGGATTTTGAGCATGAACTTCCGAGCCTTGAAGGGAAGGCCCATGATCCCACAGGCGTGAGAGTCCCGGCATAGACTATAGGCTCCTGGATAAGGTCAGGGCTGCCCCTCCGCCACCACTGTGGCCAGATGCAGAGAAATGAGAGGGGGGGAAAGAAGCCATGAAAATCTACCTGTTACTGTGAGGTGATGGGAGCAAAGTCTGCAGGGAGTTGCTCGGAGCTTTAGCTTTCATCCCTTTGCAGATCACGTCTGTATTTATTTCTGAGCGTTTTATACTGCGTGTGTGGATATTAATGGCGGATACGTTCATTGAGTAAGCGTTTCCTGTTGCAGTCACTTTGCTGGAGCAAGAAGGAAGACACAACCCCAACCTGGAGAGTCTCTGTGTCCAGGGGACGAAGCCAAACCAATGAGACGAAGCCATGTGACAGAGGTGGGAGAAGGAGGCAGGGGTGCTGCAGAAGGACAGCAGGGAGGGAGTTTGCAAATTCTGATCGCATGAGCTGAGGACTGCTGTAAAGAGAAGGCCGCAAATGAGGCCGGCAGACGGCAACACGGTTACGTCGCTGGACTCTCAACTCTCACATAGTCTACTGCAGTTCGAGTCTTGGACCTGGCAGCTTAACATTCATGCTGGGCACATGTGTGTGTGTGCCCAAAATCCTGAGGGGAGAATGGAGAAGGGATTGCGGTATGGCTCTTCTCCCTGAGGGGTGATTTCTCACTTTCTGTCTCTCTGGCAATTTCATGTGCGCTATAGAAAAAAAAAAATCTCTCTCTTAAAAAGAAAAAAAAGAAGAGAAAAGGTGGTGTGTGTAGAGAATCTTCTTTCTAAGATTGAAGAAGGAAAGTTTTGTGTCCTAAGCCATGAGTCAATAGGCAAATAATCTCTCTATAACACCAGATAGTAAATATCGGGCCATCAGAAAAGTCAGGACGTATTTATTTTGTATTTCTATGCAAAAATGCATCATGACTTTTGTGATGACCCAGTATTTACAGTTTTGTAAGCCCCCGGTCTCTTTTCCAGCTACTCACCTTACAGTTATAGTGTGAAGCTGCTGTAGGCAATGCATAAACAGGTAGGTATGGCTGGTTTCCCATAACACTTATTTTTTAAGTTTTAAATTGTTTAAAGTTTTTACCATGGTGCATGCATTCACCAGAGAGAGACGGAGGGAAAGTAAGAAGTCACCCCCCCCAGGCGGATGGCCATGCCATAAGTCCCTTCTCTTCCATTCTCCTCCTGGGATTTTGGGCATGCACGCACACATGGCCTGTCATGATTATCAAGCCATCAGATCTAGGACTTGAACCATGGCCGGCCATGTGGGAATCCAGCACCTTAACTACCACGCCACTTGCTGGCCTCTCCCATAAAATTTATTAAAGCTTATTTTATTTCTTCTATGAGTCAGAGAGACAAAGAAAGACAGGGAGACTGCACCCCCAACAGGGTTTTGACACCCCGATCCCCCCTGCCTTAGTCAGTCCTGGACCATGGGCACATGCATACCCAGGATGCTCAGGGAGGTCTCTGGACATGAACCCAGAACCTTCTCATGTGCATCAGCCTCACAGAGCACTGCAGTTTACCCTAGTGTCAACATCCAGCCCCACCAACCATTCTGCAATGTGAGGGGGTATAGGGGGGTATTTTTGACAAGTTCTGGGTCGTGTCTTGGTCCCCCTGCCCTAGTGCCCCAGCTAGCTAGGACCACTAGTATACATGACGGCACCCGGCCTGTTCATGTGGGCCTGTAACTGAAGCCCGGGCTTCCATGTGGCCTCTGCCTCATGCATCAGTGCCCTTCCACTCGTGCCACCGCTGCAAGTTCCAATAAAACTTGACTTAGGAGGCAACAGGCAGTGTGATCATTAAGGGGCTGGATGCTCCCATGTGGCTGACTGCGGTTCGAGATCCAAACTCATGCCAGACACGTGTGCATGCATGCCCCAAATCCTGAGAGGAGAATGGAGGAGAAGGGACTGTGGCCATCATTTCTCACTTTTTGTCTCTCTGGAGAGCAAAAGTCTTAGAAAAAACAAACTAAATACTTTACTTATTAAAAACGGTCAGTTGTCAACTCAGATTGACCTGCAAGCCATAGTTTGTGAACCCTCGTTCTAACCCCCAAATAGTCCAAAACCCATGTAACACTCAGAATGACCCTCTGTGTTCAGGACAGATGAGAAGGCAATTTGTCCAGGGTAACACAGCCAGAAATGGGATGAAGCAGAATTTGAACCACTAAGCTTTATTCATTTTTTTTTTTTTGGAGAGGTTTTTGCTATAGGGTGTGTAGGCTCGCCAGACAGACAGAGAGAGACAGAGAGACAGAAAGCAAGAAACCACCCCCCAGGGAGGATGGCCACGCCACAATCCCTTCTCCTCCATTTTCCTCTCGGGATCTTGGGCACGCACGCACACACACACCCGGTGTCAGTTTAAGCCACTGGGTCCGGGACTCAAACCGCGGTCGACTACATGGGAATCCAGCGACATAGCCTTACACAAACAGCTAGTCCCAAGCTTTTACTCATCTTTAAGATAAGATGACACATCACCATTGCAATTTTTCCCCTTTTCTTCCGCCCTCTCTCCGTCTCCTCTGTCGCTTTCCTGCTCCTGAGTTCTTTCTCCTGACCAGGTTTTTTGAACATTCAGTGTGCCCAGCACAGCGCAGGTACTTTAGAGACAACATCAAAAGAAGAGAACACAGGATCCCTGCGTTCTGCGGTTTATACTTCACCAAAAAGGCAAGATATAAACAAAGAAGAAAGTGTCAGGACTGGGGATTGGTGGGGGGTGGGGGGGAGGCTTCATTTCTGCTCTGGAGGGCTTGTCCCACATAAAGGGAACCCACATGGGCAACACGGCTGGCTGCTCCCCATGCAGCCCTCCTAAGAAGGGAGAAGGGACGGATTCTAACCGGAGGCCGTGGAGGAGAAACAGGGTACATGGCAGCAAGCTCCCAGCTCTCCTCTTCCTCTTGGAGCCCGGCTGCCCACACAGAAAGCGCTTGCTTTGGTCTGCTCCTCTGTGATCATCCGAAAGGGCAGGCTCTGCCCTGCAGGAACGTCTTCCCCAGCGCTGCCCGTGACAGTGCGACGATGCTGAGAAATCTTCTATTTAATCACAAATGATCAGCACTGGAGTTGCCATTGGAATCTCCCAATGCCCTGTTCTTTTGTCATATGTCTCAATTAGTTTGTAAGTTGCCTTCTTAATTGGGCCTGTTGAGTCCTCCAACAAGCCAAGTAAGACGACACAAGAAAAACACCCCTCTGGCTCCCTCTTCCCCTTCAAAAAAGGACACAGATTGCCAGCTGATGTTCAGGGGAGGGAGAGGCTGCAGTGCCTTCACTGAGGAGACCGGTGGGTCTTCAGAGATGAATAAAATTTGGAAAAATCTACCTTTTGCACAGGTTGTCGCTGCTCGGAAGCAGGACCTGGAGATTCTGGCTCAGTGGTTCTGGGACAGGGATGGTAGGGCTGTATTTTAACCAGATTTCCAGGTGATTTTGCAGTGAGTTGTGGTACGCCCAACAAGCGATCACCCAACATTCACTTTGACACTCCCAGAGATTGGAGCTTACCACCTCCCGAGATAGCCATTCCTGATATTGCATTCAAATATGGCGCCCTATAGATTCCATCACCCGGATGTGACTCACACCCTTAGAAGTGTCAGGAGCATGGGGAAACATGCAAGTTAAAAGCATTGAGTCCTACCAACCGTCACACATTCATCTTGCTTGCTCAGTGTCTCCCTTGGTCCTTGACCTTACATCAAAAAACTCACTATGTCTATGCCTTTGCCTCTGTATTCAGCTCTGGGCATTCAGTCTTGCGTTCAGAATTGTCCCCTAACTCTCAGGCTCCTCTGATGTCTCTGACAGGCTTCACTCTTTCTTTCTTCCTTTTCTTTCTTTTTTTCCTCTCATCTCCTCCTTTATTGAGATATAAATGATACACAATAAACCATATAAGCAAAATGTACAGTCTGTTGTGTTTTGACATTTGAGGTCAAAGAGGTCTTCAAAAGATTGATAAGGGCCTGCAGGTAGCACGGTGGGGACTGGACTCCCACATGGACGACCGTGGTTCAAGTTCTGGACCAGGTGGTTTGAAAATCATGCCGGGTATGTATGCATGTGTGCCCAAAATCCCAAGAGGAGAATGGAGGAGAAGGCATTGTTGGCCATCCCTTCTAGGGGGCGATTGCTCACTTTCCCTCTCTCTATCTCTCTCTGGAGAGCACAGGCATCCTATGGCAAAAACTTTAATAAAAAGATTCATGAGGGTGTGCATATGAAAGAATGCACATGGATTTCAAAATCTTTGCACCAAAATAATCTCATGCTTTAATTCCATTTCCCCATGAACTTTCTGAAGTCCCCTTGTACGTCCATGAAGCCATCACCACAATCAATACCATGACCCCACCCATGACCCCTTCTCGCATCCTTTTGTACTTGCACCTTCCCATCTCCCGTCTCCAGGCAACCACGCCTCTGCTATCTTCCCCACTATTTTCTGGCCAGAAGTGCTTACCTGCTCTTGTCCCAGGCAAGCCCCCGTCCTGATCTGATTCCATCTACCCGTGTTCAAGAGTTCTAACCTCAGACTTTCTCTCCATCCTTCTCCCTGTCTTAGCCCCTCAACTGGGGTTTGAGAAGCTCTAATTCTGCTCTCTAGGTGACACTGGGTACATTCAGCTCAACTTACCCAAGAGACTTCTTCAGCTGGTACTTTTGGTGTCTAATACAAAGTTACTGACAAGAACAAAGATGCAGAGAATCGCTATTATGCATCAGGAATTGAATTATGACATATAGTTCGCTTTATATCATACATATTTTTGGCTCTACGTCTCACACCGGCTCTGAGAGTAAGGTCTTTATTTCTCCCTGTCCATAGAGATGATCATGACAGACCTAGTCAAACGCCTTGCTGAGATCCAGCTATACTATGTTTATGGATTGTTCTGCTACGACAAGTTGAACTCAGCCATTACAGATCTTTTTTTTTTTTTTCCTACCGAACAGACTACTCACCTTGTTAAAAACTTTCCTGGTGCTTGGGACTGTACCCAAGAGAAGATAAAGGGTTCTCCAGATTCAGTCACTCTCCATGCGCTTTTATTCTGTATTGATCTTGCTTCCAGTAGAACAAGTAATTTTACATAGTTCCTAGGCAGTCCGTATTTCAAATACATAGGCTTGACTGCTGTACAAACCTCTTGATATGGCTGATTTCCAAACTGATCAGAAAGATACCTCTGTTTGCCTTGGCAGGAAGTGTGAAAGGCAAGATAACTCCTCCTAATCCTTCAAAGGCGATGTGTGAAGTCGATTCTCCCATTCGGAATTTATTTATATCAGACTTGAATCCGTTGGAACATTTGACATGGTTTTGGCATTTTCGTCTCATGAAAGGTGATTTTTCTGGGTAAAACGTAACTAGAACACTATAGACCTGCCAGGATTTATTTAAAAAAAAAAAAGGAGGGGGGCAGCAAAGATGTTATCTAAAGTCAGAGTACACGTTACGTCGAGTATAAAACCATACCAATGATATCCATATTAAAGACTTAGAAAATGTGGGCAATTATAAGAGCAAACTACATTTTTTTTTAAAGGGAGATTTTTGCCATAGGGCACATGTGCTCGCCAGAGAGACAAAGTGAGAAATCATCCCCGGGGGAGTGGCCACACCATAGTCCCTTTCCTTCGTTTTCTTCTTAGGATTTTGGGCATGCACACACATGCACCTGGCATGAGTTTTAAGCTGCTGGGTCCGGGACTTGAACCATAGTCAACTATGTGGGAGTCCAGTAACCATTACGCCATCTGCTAGTCCTGCAAACTATATATTTGTAAAGTGCATGAAGCTAGTTTATTTGGTTTCATAGACTATAAACCATAAGTGATCTAGTTTCACTTCCTTGAAGAGCCCTTTCACCCTGCCCACTTACTGGGTCACAAAATGGCCACCAGATCGTGGCGCTCTCAGACCTACCCGCTAGGCGGTCTGGCCACCTCTGTTGCTGGTCCCATTCTAACTCAGGAGTTACCTCTTGCTCAGTGGCTCCATATATGTTTGGCTTCCTGTAGGTTTTTTTTATTTTCTTTTCCCCCGGATCAAGTTCCTTTCACACTTCCTCATTGATTTAACAAATACCTATTGAGCATGTCGGCAGGCTCAGGGACTTACCTAGTGGAGAGGGAGCTGGGTCCCACATGACCAACTGCAGTGTGAATCCCAGCCCTGGTGGCTTCAAAAACACGCTGGACGTGGAGTCTGCAGGCCCCAAATCCCGACAGGACAGACACATGGAGAAGGGATTGTGGTGTGACACGCCCCACTGGGGGTGATTTTTCCCTCTGTCTCTGGTGAGTACATACACTCTCCAGTAATTACAATTTTAAAAAAAGTAAAAATAAAGAATAGAATGGAGGGACCAGCAGTTAGCGTAATGACTATGTCGGTGGACTCCCATGTAGTCAACCACGGTTCGCGTCCCGGACCCGGTGACTTAAAACTCACGCCGGGTGCATGCGTGTGCATGCCCAAGATCCCGAGAGGAGAATGGAGAAGAAGGGATTGCAGCGTGGCCATCCCCCCGGGGGGTGATTTCTCGCTTTCTGTCTCTCTGTCTCTCTCTGTCTGTCTGGCGAGCGCCTGCGCCCTATAGCAAAAACCTCTCCAAAAAAAAATAAAAAGAATAGAATGGAATAGGAAGGTGTGCGTGTGTTGGCAGAAGGTTAGGTTTCTCAGAACACGGTCTTTGAAACCCAAGTGTGTGTGTGCTGTTTCTTTATTGGTGAGAAAATCTTTGGGGAGCAAAAGTAAAGGATGGGCATGGTGAGCCAGGCGGGGGAGAAGCCGTTCCGAGGTGAGTCCGCCACGGCCGCTGTTTGGGGCCTGGTGCGGCTGATCCCTGCCTCTCACAGGACTGACTTCCGGAGGCCGTAAGGACCACCTGTCTCAGGGCACCTTGACCAAAGGGAGGAGAGGGGCAGGTTTGACTGTAGGCACCCTTATTCTTCAACTTCGCCATGATTCCAGGTTGCAATCTGTGGGCCCCAAGCAGGCCCTGTGGCATCCACTCCCTGGCATAGGTTGGGAGGCACACGGTGTGGCACGAGGGATGTTTGGGTGTTTGCCCACGTGACATTAGTGGGAGCTCTTAGGGTCAAGGGCTCAGTGACAATTGCCCCAGAGTGTGGTCAGGTGCTCTGGGGACAGGTGAACCCAAGAGGCCCTGAGGGGCTGAGTCTAAGGTGTCCAATGCAGGGGTGGAAGGGAAGCCCCTCAGGGAGGTGAACTCCAAATAAAGGCCTGAAGCCATGAGGCCATCTGGGGGAGCAGAACTGTGAGCATTTCCGGCAGAGAGAAAAATCAAGCGCACAGGCTGCCCGGTGAGAGCACACCTGGCATGTTCAAGGCACGGGGAGGCCCGGGCAGCCACAGAGTATAAGGGAAGGAAAGTGGAAGGGAGAAGGCTAGTGGTCAGCACAGGTGGGGTTTTAGGTCCTCGAAGGACACGGGTTTTACTCCAAGTGTGAGAGGCGAGCACTGGGCAGGGGGAGGCTCTGGCAGAGGAGGGCGTGTTTGCCTACCAGCTCAGGCTCGCCCTCTGGGGCTCTGTGTGAAGAGACTGAGGAGGCCAGGGTAGACGCAAGAGGCTGGTGAGGAGGCTGCTGGGGAGAAGGGCTGGCAGTGGGAAGTGGTTGAATTCTGGTTACGCTCTGAAGGTAGGGCACCAATAGGGTTTCCCAGTGAGTTGAGTACATGGAATCTGAGAGAGAGGTCAACGATGCCTTCAGGGCTTTTGTTCTGAGCAACCAGGAGAATGGACCTGCACTTCTGCCAATCGGGAAGACTGGGGAAAGACGTGAGGTTGGGCAGAGGAGCTGGAGCTCAGATCTAGACATCGCATCTGAGATATCTCCTGAGCAGGCAGCTGGGTTGCAGAGGGACTTGGACTAGATGCACAGCTTCGGAAGTCACCAGCAGATAGATCTCATTTAAAGCCACGAATCTGGAGGAGATTAGCCAGAGGGCGAGCAGAGTGGTAGGTAGGTCTCAGGGCTGAGCGTAGCCTGTTCAGAGGTGGAAAGATGAGATGAAGCTAGCACCGAAGACTGAGAAGGAGTCACAGAGCAGTAAGGAAGAACAGGCTCCTGGGAACCACGCAAAGACGATGTCCCTGATGGGGGTTAACTGCAAAACGCCTGGCAGCCTGGTGGGCACCTGTGAAAGACAGAGCTGCCCTTAGGTTCCTACTGCAGAATGCAATAACACCTTCTTGCAAGGTTTTCACTGGGAGGTCCCATGAGAGTCACATAAAGCATTATGTCTTACCACAGCAGAGGGCTTCATGTTACGTGTCGCATCAATGATTCCATCTGGGCGCTCTCTTAATTCCTTCCCCTCTCTCTGCCTCTCTCCCTCTACTTATTTTCTTCTTTCTTTCCCTTCCCTCTTCTTCCCTTCCCTTCCCAAAGTGGGGTGTTTTCCCACTTTGTTTCTCTCTGGCAAATACACGTACCTTCTGTCAATTAAAAAGAAAAGGGAAAAAAGTCAGAACCTACTAAAAGTTTGGTTAAAGTCTTCCTCGTGGATGGTCTGTATTGGGACCAAAATGTTCCACCTCCCCCCATCGCAAAATATACCCAGGTTTCTCCTAGAGGAACCAGGAACTCCAATAACTCAGGCCGTATTTGGGTGTCGAGGAAGGTAAATGACTTCTAGAAATAACACCACTGCTTACTCGAGCCCTGAACTACAAGAGTGGACTAATATTCCTGTCTTCCCAAGGCCGATGGGCAGATGGAAGCAATTGCTGGAAAAGCTAGTTTCAAAACAGTCCTTAGCCCTGTCTTTATTGAATGGGTTTATTGGACATGGCCAGTTGCAGGCCAGAAGCAACCTAAGCCTTCCCTCTGAGCTCCTGTCCCTGGTGCTCCCCACTCCAGGTAACTCCCTGGCAGACCTTACAACCCTTCCAGTCATGCCCAGATACCGACAGCTCCAGGCCAGACCAGTGTGCTCTGTCAGCCGTAATTTACTTCTAAGTGTAATGTGAAGGTCCTCCCTTTCCCCAGCTTGGGCCTGTGTTACTTGGGAAGTGTGTTGGGGCAGGGGTGTGGGGACAAAGCCTCTTGGTCAGGAGGAAGCCCTCTTTCCCCAGCTTCCCCTCCAACTCATTGGCCCTGGTTCAAGACGCTCAGGTCTGATGGACCTCATGGCAGACAGGGTTAGAGGGAGCTGTGTGGTGCTGGAGCTCCCAGCCCAGACGTACACGGTGCAGCTAGGAAAGTTCAGGCTGAAGACGGCACGCCACTGGCCCATAGTTAGATGGCAAAGCATGCATTTGAGCCTGAGCGATCTACCTCTGGAGCTGATGACAGGAGAGCTCGTTCTCCTGACTTGAGCAATTGCCTCTCGTGTGGCCTCTTATGACACCCCCTGGCATCAGGCCACCCCCCGCCCTTTCCCACGTGCCCTGCTGGGTTGCCTCTCCAACCCCAGTGGTCCTCTTGGCCATAATCTCTTTCAATGACTTCCAGTTGGGTCTCCTCTGTGCAGGCAAAGCTGGCCCAGAGAGAGCACACCCCTGGGTCGCAGCTCCTCACCCAGCAGCGTCCTTTCCCACCTGCCTCTGGCCAGCTGCCCAGTCCATCTCCAGCCTTTAGGTTTTTAGTGATGCGAGAGGGCCCAGACCCTGGAAGAGTCACCTAACGTCTAGGGAGCTAATCAAGCTCCCTGAGAGGTACCCTCGGAGCCACCCTCACTCGGCTTCATGTGAAAGAAACTCTAACGTCCTGACAGCCCTCTCCGAAGAAAGTCTCTCCCTCTGCTTTTTTCATCTTTCGAGGATTCTTATACACCCAAGGTGGGCTAGGAGCTAAGGGTCACGAAACACGCTGCACGGTCTTGGCGTGCCTTCCGCAGGGGATCTGGCATCAGGCCTCGCGTCTTGGCCAAAATGCAAAACTGAGAAAAAGCAAATAACAAAAGGCAACACTTAACATGGCATTACACTGAGGTTTACTTCCAGCACGTACGTGTATGATGCTTTGCAGAGTTTCCCTCTGCCATGTATTACGCGTGCTCTGTGGCAAAAGTCTCTCTCTAAAAAAAAAAAACAACAAAACAAGGTGCCACGAATCACAGCCTTCCTTTCTCTGCTGTTCAGGTATCTCTCATTTTGGCAAATAGCAGTTACCAGCTGGGATTACGACATGGCGCCAGTGCTTGGATGGACACGGAAGATGGTCTTCCTGCAGGACAGATGGCACCTCCGGCCTCACTCCGGCCGTTCACCGAGGCCATGTTGCCTTGGACATGGGCCTGAGGTCAAAGGTCCAAACAACTTGCACGTGGGCCCCAGGCCAGCTTAGCAGATGGGGAAGGATGGGGAGGGTGTCAGGCCACGGAGGACCAAAGAGAGTCTGCACAGGGAACAGTTGTCACCTTGGACTCTGTCCCCAAAGAGGCCCCGGTACTTTAACACAGAAATGATGGCTCGCGCGGAGTAGAGCACTCAGAGCGATTCCTGCTCATCCCATCAAATACCCTCCGACTCTGAATCTCAGCTTTTGTCTGAATCGACCCAAACATCTCTTCTGGGGCAAAACACGGGACTCCGTGTCCTCTGACGACTTTTCCTCTCCTGGCAGATCCTGAGGGTAGAGGGGCTCTCTGAGTGGTCCCAGGCCACCTGGGCTTGGAGCGATGACACGGCTCGAGCAGCTCGAGCCCGCAGAGGAGAGGTGTCTCTGGACTTTCCCGTGTCCGCTGTGCCTGCAGTTCCCTCCTCCCTGTGTGCAGTGCCCATGCCATCAGTACCTTGTCTACGGTACAACGGTTTCTGGAGTTGTCTCTTATCTGCACTAACTGCCTGGGCAGGGGTCTTGCCAGCCAAGAGTCACGGGTGCCCTCACCGGGGGACAGGGCCGGGACAGTGAAGAACGTCAAGTGCAGACTGTGAATCTAACTGGGTTTTTGTGTAACCGGCAACATGCTTGCCTGACCTGGGCCATTGGTGCCAACGAGCCTTCCAGGACAGGAGCCAAGTTCCAGGGAAAGTTAGAGGGCTGCCTCTAGCCAGGGTCTCCAAGGTGGAGAAGGAGGGGAAAGGGAGCCTGCCAGGCAGGTGAGTGGAAGGACTCCACAGCCCAGAGCACCTGTTCTTCCTCTTCCAGGCGATGAAGAGGAAGAGGAGGGCAAAGCAGGCTCAAGGCCAAATTTTCCAGACTCAGTTCTCCCTCTGCCATGTCATATTTGAAACGTGATTCTCTCCATCCATGGAGGGGGTGCACGCACAGTAAAAAGCCATTTAACAGGGAGGCTGGGAAGGAGATGGACCCCAGCTTCACAGGCACCCCAGCTGGGCGCCACCTTCCCGAAAGCGCACGTGTGGAAAGGCACCCCGGCCTGGGTTCTCCGGCTTCTGTTCAGAGCTTAAGGAGCAAGCCTTCCTGTTTGCTAGACGTTTCTCCCGCCGCGTTGCCATTGTGTACTCATGTAGTTCTCATGGCAACCCTGTGACGTAGTACTGTCACCACGCGTGTTTTACAGAGGAGCAATGAAGTAACTCCTGCGAGGTCACGTTATCGCGGATGGCGCGTCTCGCGGGCTGCGCACGCCCTCGGCGCAGTCCACACGCGCAGCCCTTGGTGCTGTTCCGTGCAGGCAACCAGGACCCTCCCGCCATGCTGGGGTCTGGGCGCTTCTCCCCGCGGGTGAGGCGTGCCCGTGAACAAGGGTGGTGTGTGGTTTAACCTTGGTTCCTCCCAGCCAGCCACGCAGCGCCTGGCACCTAGCTGGTCCCCAGGAAATGCGTTCTTGAGCCACAACTCTCGGCACCTCTGGCCATGCCAGTCTCTCCTCCGGGGCACACATTGCAGAACCAACAGCTCCCGTTTTTGTTTTGCAGCCTGGCTGCTGCTCAGACTGTTCTCGGCGCTTCCTCCTGGGACCCTGGACCCTGAGCCTTGCTGAGGGTTCATCACCACAGGAAGCAGCTCTGGGGGAGCAGTGGCCGCCAGCCAGGGGCCACTACACTTGGGTCTGTTTGCTCTGACCACAGAGAGCGGCCCCTGCAAGGGCAGCGCGGGAGGGCACCTCCTCCCTGACATTGGGAAGTTGCCTAGCAACCTTTCTCCTCCTCCTGCCCAAGTTCAAGTGCAGCTCCATTCTGATCTTCGCCACTGTCACCACCACCACCAACCCCAGGCTTTCCTCGGTGTCCTTATCCCCTGCGTTTCTCTGCCTTCTTACCCCGTTACCAAATTCGCAGGCTCCGTGTTGAGAACAAGCTCCGCCTGCCCTGGAAAGCATCCGCTTATTTTCTTGTCTTTACAGTCCTGTGGAGTTCCTCGGACTTCCTTTTAATACCAACCTAAGATCAAACCGCCAAGGAAAGAGGCAAAGTGAAAAAGAAAACTGATCGACAAGAAGGAAAACCCCAAAGCCACTCACTGGCATTTCCGAAGGGGGTATTAAAGCTTCTAATCACTCTTTTCCTCCTTAAAAAGTTAAGCCCTACCTGGGGACCAGCAGATGGTGGAATGGTTACGTGGCTGGACTCCCGTGGAGTCAACCACAGTTCAAGTCCCGGACCTCGTGATTTAAAACTCACGCTGTGTGTGTGCGTGTGTGAGTGTGTGTGTGTGTGTTACACGCCCAAAATCCCAAGAGGAGAATGGAAGAGAAGGTACTATATGGCATGCCATCCCCCCAGGAGTGATTTCTCATGTCTGTCTCTCTGGTGAGCACATGTGCCCTATAACAAAAATCTCTCTTTAAGAGAAAAAAAAAAATTCCTTATCTGGGCCAGCAGACGGTGTGATGGTTAAGGCACCAGATTCCACATGGCCAACTTCACGGTTCTAGTCCCGGACTTGGCAGCTTGAAAAACACACCAGCACTTGTATGTGAGTGCCCAAAATCCTCCGAAGGAGAAGGGATTACGGAGGGCATTCCCCCAAGAGGTGATCTCTGAGTTTTCCTCTCTCTCTGTCTCTGGCTGACTCCTGTCTCTCTCTGGCGAGTGCATGCATCCAATGGCAAAATTCCAAAATAAATAAATAAATAAATAAAATATCATGCCACATCATGTCTTCACATATATCATAGGCAATGACCTAAAGGTGGGATAGTTTTTCTGGAAAGTAGAGAACCCCCCCTTGTGGGTATTAGGCCAGGCCGTCTGCTCAGCCTACTCAGCCCCAGCCCTGAATTATCACCAGCAAATGTGTCTCTCAGCTCCAGACTCGAGGCTCTAGATTACTTACTAGGCAGAACTGCGGGCACCACCTCGGCCCTGCTGCCAGGAGGAGAAGACAGGAGGAGGAGCTGGTTGGAACCCCGGCACCATTTCACCAGCCAATGACACTCTGCTTGTCTACACAGAAGAGCAGCCCCAAAGCGGCAGGTGGTGGTGGGTCATAGGTCTCAAAAGAGCACAACTGCAGTGATGGTCCAGGGGATCCAAATGTTTAGAAGAGATTTCCAGCCCTGTGTGGCCTAGGCTGGCCCTCGCAGCCCGGGAGAAAGGCCTGGCAACTTCAGGGACGGCACAGCTGGGTGTCTTTGACATCTGTGGACGGGGAGGGGATTCCAGACCCTTCAGGAGCACCGTGGACAGGTGTTCAGGCTCACACTGCAGGGCCTGTCTTCCAAGCCTGGCCAGCTCAAGGCCTACTCAAGCTCGGCGTTACTCAGCCATAGGAAAGGTCTCTTACGCCTCCGTGTCCTCCTACCATTTTCCTGTTCTTCAGCTGTGTTCTACTTGAACAAACAGCCATTTGCATCATGTTGGAATTTAAGATCAATTTAAAACATTTCCAAGCTCTAGCTTGTTTTTACTGAGAACTGCTTTCCCGGGAAAGGAGAGAGAACAGCGGAAGCAGGGGTGTGAGGAGGCGAAGTCCGCCTCACCTTTCCCCGGCTGAATCTGGACTCCTTGGTTCTCATTCTCCAGGTCCACCAAGCTGGGTCTAAATCGAGATCTGACAGCAGAAGCGCAGGAGTGTGCAGGTGGGCAAGCCAGCCCCAGGTGCAAAGCAACCCGCACAATGCAAAACAAGAGCCTTTATCTGAACTTCCCCCTCCACTCCCCAGGGCAGTTTCCCTGCTCTAGTTATTCCTTGCTTATCTATGGGACTCAGGAGACCTGGTTCTGCTGAAACCACTGCCACAGCTCATGCCAGGAGAGTTGGAGGGCACAGACATGATTTCTGCACATACATTTATGTCAGGGGTTTTAAAATTAATTCTTCACTACAGGTGTTCATCCCTACAGCATTTCTCTCAAAGTATAAATACTGGGACCAGCAGTTAGCATAGTGGCTATGTCGCTGGACTCCCATGTAGTTGACCACGGTTCGAGACCTGGACCTGGTGGCTTGAACTCATGCAGGGTGCATGTGCGTGCGTGCCCATGATCCCGAGAGGAGAATGGAGGAGAAGGGATTGCAGCATGGCCATCCCCCCGGGGGGTGATTTCTCGCTTTCTGTCTCTCTGTCTCTCTCTGTCTGTCTGGCGAGCGCATGCAACCTATAGCAAAAACCTCTCCAAAAAAAAAAAAAACAAACACAAGCTGAACTTTGAGGAGAGCTTCGCTAAATGGTAGAAAATGGGGGAGAAATGTCTTGTCACCCCTGGGAAACGTAGGTAGGCTCTCAGTGTATATTATCGTTATGTTAATAATAATAATTACTACCATTTCCTGAGTGCTTGCTAAGTGACAGACACTGAGATAAATGTTTTACCTACATGTTCTTCTTTAGTTTCATTCTTTTTTAAAAAATTATTTCCTTAATTTTATTTATTATTATTTTTTAAAAATTTACTATAGGGCACATGCACTCACCAGAGAGAAACAGTGAGAATGTAACCACCAGGTTCAGGACTCCCAACTACAGTCGGCCATGTGGGAGTCCAGTGCCTTAACCACCATGCCACCTGCTGGCCCCTCCCCCTTAGTTTCTTCTGTTATTGTTGGCAGAGGTTTTGGTCTCAGGAAGTGTGTGCTCACAGGGGAAGGGGAGGAGTATGTGTGTGTGTGTTTCTCTTGTGAGTGCATGTGCCCTATGGCAAAAAACTGAAGAGAAAAAAAAAAAAGTCAGATTTTCCATTACCTTTTGTTGTTCCTTCCCAAGGTAGCTCCTCACCATTGTGCGGCTCCAACACTCAACAACCCAAGGCGTCCCACCACCGTGGGCCTCCTAGGTAGGGACGACCTGCGTGTTTATTGCAGTGACTTTCTGGCAGAAGTGGCTTGCTCTAATTATACGAACGGGCCATATGGGCTGGCGGTGACGCTCTTGCTCCTCCTGGTGAAGAAGGCAGATGGCTGGAGGCAGGGCAACCCCGACGTGGAGACAGCAGTGCACAGATCGTCCGTACAGAGAGCTGGAGAGCGCCCGAGAGTCGAGCTTGCTTTGCCCCTTCCCAACACCGACTCGTGTAAGTTCGTCAACTTCCGAGTTTCAGTTCTTATCTGCATCAAGGAGACAATGATAGCCCTGCCAGTACTGTTTTTGTTGTTCGGATTAAGAATATGTATGTACGTGTGTGTGTGTGGATAGGTAGGTAGGTAGATTGATTGATAGGTTGGCCTCTGTGAGGCACTTGATAAATTATAGTTATTATTGTTATAAACCAGGAGAGTCCGAGTTGAAACCAGGGTTCTTTGGCAAGATGTCATGGCACTTCTAGCCCTCCTATAGGAAAATGACTTCCAGGGAATAAAATTGAACAAGACATTAACTGTGACATCAATCAATACCTAGAACATTCGATGCCAACGGTGAAGGTTTTAGAACATTTATTGTTTGCACTGATGAACTTCTCTTAGGTGGCCATAAGAAAGTGAGTGAAATATGGTATGATCCCGGACAGACACACATCCACTTATTCATTTTTTCTTCCTTTTTTTTTTTTTGTTTTTGAGAGGTTTTTGCTATAGGGTGCGTGTGCTCACCAGAAAGACAGAGAGACAGAGAGACAGAGAGACAGAAAGCGAGAAATCACCCCCCAGAGGGATGGCCATGGCATAATCCCTTCTCCTCCATTCTCCTCTCAGGATCCTGGGCACACACGCACATGGACTTGGTGTGAGTTTAAGCCCCCGGGTCCAGGACTCGAACCATGGTTGACTACATGGGAGTCCAGTGACATAGCCATTACACCAACTGTTGGTCCCAATTCTTTTTTCTTTTGAGATATTTTTGCTATAGGGTTTATGCATTCACTGGAGAGACAGAGAGAGACAGAAAGTGAGAAATCACCCCCCAGGGAGGACGGCCATGCCACAATCCCTTCTCTTCCATTTTCCTCTGGGGCCCTTGGTCATGCATGCACCTGCCACTGGTGTGAGTTTAAGCTGCTGAGTCTGGGACTCGAACAGCAGTTAACTACATGGGAATCTAGCGACATCGCCATTATACCTGCTGGTCCCCACTTATTCATTCTTTAAGTAGTTTCTTACTCTGTGGCAACCCTGGGCTAGGAGCGGAGGATGCATACCTGAACTTGTCTGTGTCATTAGGCTAAGGTAACAAACAGACCTAAAGATTCAACACTTCATGATACAGAAGATTATAAATGCTCTGAAAAGGGTCTCGGCTTCTTTCCCAGGTTTCTTCCAAACTTCTTATCAATGTCTTTCGTCAGGGCCAGCCTTGTGGCTCAGTGATTAAGGGAGACAGATCCCACATGGCCACCATGGTTTGAATCCTAGTCTCACAGACTTGAGAAAGACTCTGGGCATGTGCGTGTACCCCAAATTCTGACAAGGAGAGATGGGGGAGAATGGATTGTGGTGTGACTGTTCTCCAATTGGGGGTACTTTCTCTCTCTCTCTCTCTCTCTCTCTCTCTCTCTCTCTCTCTCTCTCTCTCTCTCTCTCTTTTTCCCACGGGGGATGGCCATGCCGCAATCCCTTCTCCTCCACTCTCCTCTCGGGATCTTGGGCATGCATACACACGTGCCAGGTGTGAGTTTAAGCCACGGGGTCCGGGACTCGAACCGCGGTTGACTACATGGGATTCCAGTGACATAGCCATTATGTTAACTGCTGGTCCCTCTTTGTCTTTCTCTAGTGAGTAATTTCTTGCAATTAAAAAATTTAAAAAAATTTAAAAAAGATCGGTAGCGTACATGTGGAGAGTTTTCATGGGCCAGGGTAGGAAGCAGCAGCCATCATCTATCTCCATTGTAGAGAACCAAGCCACGTGTCAAACTCCTGCAAGAGAGACTGGGAGATACAGTGCAGCTTCATGGCCAAGGAAGGAGAGAGGAAGAGCAGCGTTGGGCACCCAGTGGTGACCTCCACAGGACAATCTCAGGTGATGGGACCATGCCATAGGATGACAGAGAATTGATTGACATGGAAAAAGAACCTCCAAGCTAACTAGGATTGGAACTTGGTGGTAGGGGTAGGGAAGAGGGCAGGATGGTGCTGTGTTCTGACCAGAATCGCTGGGAAGACAAGTGAAGAAGCAGAGGATGGCAGTGAAAGGGCAGCCACAGCGGACTAGCCGGTGTTTATCTGCACACTTGATGAAAAGACTTTCGGCCACTAGAGAGAGAGTACCACCAGCCACGGAACACTCAGGATACCTTCCCGACCTATGACGCATGGGCTCAACCAAGGTCAAGTTGCTCAATCCAAGTCTTGCTGAATGTGTTTCAACTGTGCCCTTTATGGGGGGTGGGGGAGGAATAAGGGGCTCACTGCCCTTGAAAAGGAACTTCACAGGGGAGTCATCTGTGACAAAGAATGGCTATGCAGGTACTCAGGCCTCTCATGACCCCTCTCTTAAGTTCACATTGAAAGCATTGGATTACCTAGATCTGAATTGTGATCCTTACGTCTTACTCTCTGTGGATCTATGCAGGGTAGGTTTCTAAGATGGCTCCCAAGATCCCACCCTCTGGTGTACACACCCTGTGTAATCACCTGCTCTTGAGAGAGTCAGGACCTGTTAATATGATGGGATAGTGGCTCCCCTGGTTAATAAAATCAAATGGCACAGGTGCTGGGACAGGCTCTACTTTACCTTACATTACATTGATAAAAGATTCCATCGGAGCTGACTGGTGAGTCTCCTACTGGATTTGAAGAAGGAAGCTACCATGATAAGAGGGGAGTCATGTGACTAGGACCCAAAGGAGGCCTCTATGAGCTGAGACTGACCCTGAGTGATGGCCGGTATTTAAGAGAAACTGCAGAGGATGAGCTACTTCCCACAAGCTCATAAACTTAGAAGAGAGTTTCAAGTCTCACACCAGAGAGCAGCCCTGACTACACCTTGATGTATGAGCAATAGACTTGGCCTGGACTCCTACCTGGAATCCTGACCCGGAGACACTTTGATATATAAATTTGTATTGTTTTAAGTTGCTGCATTTGTGGTAATGTGTTATACAGCAGTAGAAAACTACTAAAGGGCAATTGGATAAGTCATTTCACTTTGCCGAGACTCCAGCTTTTTGGTTTTTGTTCATCTAAAACGGACATTTCTCTTAGGCTTTTGCTAATATTGAAAATGGGCATTCCTTTTAGATTTATTGAGGTGATTTATCTACAAGTGTTTTATGAATTATCAAGTTGTTAGCACTGGTGAAAAAGGGTTATTAATAACAGGCACTAATATGATAAATTAACCAGGAAGGGAAAAACAAAGACCTAAGCATTTGTTGTGTGTGTGTGTGTGTGTGTGTGTGTGTAAGCCTCTATAATTAGCATTTATTTTTAGAAATCATTCTGGTCCTCCCTGCTATTTAATGATCTTTTTTTTTTTTTTTTCCTTTTTAGCAATCAGAGTTCGCAAGGCCCTCTGGCATGAGATTTAGTGTGATTCTGGGGATGCAAATCAGAATGTCTCTGAAATAGATTGCATTGTGTAGGTTATTCCTATATAAGAGGAGTTTCAAGAATATTCTGAACCTATCTACCTTCAACCATCTCAAGTTCCAAATCTTCTCACAAGAGTTTCCCATACAGTGAAAATAAGAACTGGTCTAATGACTTAAAGCAAAGCAAGGTCAACAGAAACTATCAGCATCATTGGGACATACTAACTGAATGGCCTTTTCATTTGTAAAGTCCTCTAAGACTATGTCTATTTGACTGAATGTAAATACAAAATAGTTTAGAGAATTTGTGGGAGGAGAGGTAGGAAGAGAGTGTTCTTGCTGGTCAGTCAACAGGATTTTTGCAAAAATCAAAGACATAAAAATTCCCATCATTGTGGTTGAAGAATTTAACATCTGTATTAAGAATTCAAAATGGCCCCTAAATTTTGGAAGATATTCATAGAACAATTGACCAATGATTGGGAAGTGTATGCAAACCAAATGTATATTCCTGAGTTTATGCAAAGTAAAGGGTATTATTAATAAAACCTCATGTCTGCATACAGATTCGTGGTATATAAATCCCTTTAACATATATTATATGCCTATTAGAATGGCTAGAATTTTAAAGACTGGCCATACCAAGTGTGGGGGAGAATGTAGAGGAATGTCAACTCTCACATGCTGCCAGTGGGAATGTAAAATGGTGTAACCACTCTGGAAAATAGTTGGCAGTTTGTTACAAAGCTAAACATAAGCCTACAATGTGATCCAGCCATTCTGCTATTACATGTTTACCCAGATGAAATGAAAGCATATGTTCATACAAAAAGTTGTCCATAAATGTTCAAAGCACCTTTGTTTATAACAGCCAAAAACAAGAAATAGCTCAAATGTCCATCACAACTATGCTGTGTTCATGAAATGGGATATTATTCAAGGATAAAGAACAATGAACTCTTGGCCCATCCTACAACATGGATGAATCTCAAAATAATTGTGTTGAGCAGAAGAAACCAGTCAAAAAAAAAAAAAGTAAAAATAAGACATATAACGTGATTATATTTAGTAAAATTCTAGATTTGCAAAATAATTCATAGTGACAAAAAGCAGATTAGTCATTGCCTGCTGAGCAGGAAT
>NW_006160034.1:1426375-1439045 GCF_000334495.1 Tupaia belangeri chinensis
TACCAAGGGACCGAAAGAAACTTTTGGGAATAATGGGTGTGTTCATTATTTAGATTGTGGTGATGATTGTCTGGGTGTATCTCCATGTCAAAACTTCATGGTATACTTTAAATATGTGTAGTTTATATTATGTCAGTTATACCTAATAAGTACATGAATACATGAATAAAACTATTTTTACACATATTTTTGAAGTTTTATTCTCATAATAACATTATGAAGCTGTCAATGAAAATAATATTTTCCTCTTTCAGATAAAATCATGGCTCTAAGGGAAAACACAGGTTCTAAATTATTTAAGTTAGGACTAGAACTTTGTCTATTCCAGAAATGCGTTCCAGCTGCCTAGGAGCTGCCTTTATGATTTCTAATCGAGAAGACTCCAAACCACCCCTCTGTGATCTCTTGGGGATATTGACTCCATCATGGCACAATACTCAGAGTGTCCTTCAGACCCTAGGGATTCTCAAGACTTCTCAGGGAGTCTGTTGAGGTCAAAACTGTTTTCATAATGATACCAAGGTCATGTTTGTCTTTTTGATTGTATTGACATTTGCCCTGATAGTGTGAAGACAAGAGTGGGTAAGATGACTGGCTTCTTAACTCTAATCAGAGTAGTGGCACCAAATCATACTAAGGGCCATTATATTTACTGTTAGGAACTCACAGTAAAACAAACATAAAAGTACTATAAAGTCAAAGACATTTCCATTTAAGAATATTCTTAATTAAGCAATAAAAATTATTAATTTTATTAATTCTCAATTATCAAGGACATGTCTTGTTGACATTCTGGGCAACAAAATGACAAATGTGCATAAGATCTTTCAAATGCATATGAAATTATGATGACTGTCTCAAGGGAAAAAAATGCTAGTGTGATTGTTTGAGTTGCAAGCTAAACTAGCCAGTTTCCTTTCCACTAGGTCATCATTTTTATGTGAAAGAATAACTGTATAGTATGCCTAATTAGACTTAGGTATTTTGCAGACATTTTTTTCCAAAATGAACTAGGTGAGCTTGTCACTTGAAGGAAAACAAGTGACAGTGTATTCTGCCAATAATAACAGCTGAATTATCAAGCAAAAGGTAAAATTTTGGAAAATTTTTAGACAAATTTCCAATACTTAGAGACATATTTGGTAAATTTGTGATATTAATGTGTGTGATTTTTAAATTTTGTGTAATAAAATGTGTTAGTATATGAAAGATCTGCATAATTTAGTAAGCCAATATTTTTTAAATAATCAATATTATAATATGATGCTATAAAATCATGCACGAATCAAAGAGCCATTCAAAGTAGACTCATAGGTTTTACTAAAACAGTACGGGAAATTCATGAATATGCTTTCAGATTCTGTGTCATGACTAACCTTTAAGAAACTACCACTTGTTGAGTTTTGGTGTACTATTAAAGAAGAATATCCACAACTATATGAAAAGGTTATTAATATACATAACTCCTTTTATAATTATGTATCTGAATGTGAGAGTGTATATTTTTCATATACTTCAACCAGAAAAACAAAACCAACAAAAGAATAAAAGACAATAGAAAACGCAAATTAGCTGTCTTATATTAATCTGAACATTACAGAGGTGTATAAAAATTTGATGTAATGCCACTGTCCTTAGTACTTTTTTATTTTTAAAAACATAACTATTTCTTATTCAAATATTTTATTTATTAAACCTATAATGAATTTGTCATTTTTAAAATTTATTTATTAGGTTTATTTTTTCCGCTATAGGGCACATGCTCTCACCAGAGAGGGGGGGTAAGTGAGAGAGCCATTCAAAGTAGACTCATAGGTTTTACTAAAACAGTACGGGAAATTCATGAATATGCTTTCAGATTCTGTGTCATGACTAACCTTTAAGAAACTACCACTTGTTGAGTTTTGGTACTATTAAAGAAGAATATCCACAACTATATGAAAAGGTTATTAATATACATAACTCCTTTTATAATTATGTATCTGAATGTGAGAGTGTATATTTTTCATATACTTCAACCAGAAAAACAAAACCAACAAAAGAATAAAAGACAATAGAAAACGCAAATTAGCTGTCTTATATTAATCTGAACATTACAGAGGTGTATAAAAATTTGATGTAATGCCACTGTCCTTAGTACTTTTTTATTTTTAAAAACATAACTATTTCTTATTCAAATATTTTATTTATTAAACCTATAATGAATTTGTCATTTTTAAAATTTATTTATTAGGTTTATTTTTTCCGCTATAGGGCACATGCTCTCACCAGAGAGGGGGGGTAAGTGAGAAATCACCTACCCCCTCAGGGCGATTAGCCACACTACAATCCCTTCTCCTCTTGGGCTTTTGGGCACACATCCACACCTTCCTGGTATGTTTTTCAAGTCTCCAGGTGCAGGACTTAAACCACAGAATCACTCATGTGGGATCTAACACCTTCCTCACCATGGCACATGCTAGCCCATGTCATTGTTATTTTTAAGTGAATTAGTAAATGAACAACAGTTAAATCAACTTCAATTTTGAAACCCACAGTGAAACTTTATTTAACAGTAAAGAACGTCATAGATAATTTAGCACCTACTTTCAGAATAACCAATGGAGTGGCTTCCAAATGTTCACAATGTAATATAATATTAACTATTCTAAGATGGTAAATATGTTAACATCCTCAATTTGTTTAATAGATACTCTATATAAATTTTAAAGACCATTCTGTATCCTATGAAGATGTGTAATGATTATATGTAAACTGTAGGTTATAATAAATATTTTTTAAATGTTAAAAATAATTTTAAAAATAAAGATGAAATTGAGAAAAAATTATTTATTTTTTAAAATTTTGCCAGTGGCATGGGTGCATACCAGAAAGAGACAGAGAGGAGAGACAGAGAAGGACAAAGCAGTCCCCAGTGGGGTGTGGTCACACTGCAATCCCATTTTCCTGTCCTATTGGGATTTGAGCCATGCAGACACATGCCTAGTGTGTTTTTCAGGTCACAATTCAAACCACATGGTCACCCATGTGAGATTCATTTCTTTTAACCACCAGGTCACAGGGCCAGCCCATAAATCTCTCACTTTTGTCTACATGGTAGATATTGATACAAATAAACCAAATAAACAAAACTTCTTTGGGTTTTCTGTGATAGGCTAAACAATGGCACCTAGAGTGTTCAAATCCAAATCTCAGGGCCTGTGATGGTTATATGGCAAAAGGAATTCTACAGACATGATTAAGTTAAGGATGTCATGAATGGGGAACCTTCTGACAGAGCTGATGTAATCCCAAGGGTTCTTGTTGGGGTAGGGGTCATGAAATTAGAGCAAGTTGTGTGAGAGGTGAAGCCAGAAGCAGAGAGTGAGGTGCTGTAAGGAATGAACCATGAGCTACTAGATTCAAGTGGCTTCCGGGAGCTGAAAAAGGGAAGGGAACAGATAGCCCTCAGAGCCTCCAGAGCTAACTAGCCCTGACTATACTGATTTGGGACTTCTAACCTCCAGAACTTTGAGGTAATTACTTTGCATTGTTTTAGGTCACTGAGTTTGTGGTAATTTATTTTCGCAAAAGCAAGAGAATAACTATAGGATTTTCATTAATTTTTAAGAGTATAAAGGGGTCCTGACATCAAAAGTTTTGTAAACCATTACTCTGGCAACCTGAGGACATTGATGAAATCAGACTCTTGGCAGAGTGGAATAGTTCAAATACTGGCCCATATTCCAGAGAGATCCAATTTCCTCTGCACCCTCCCTCCCCCCCTGAGATTCTAGATAGCCTTAGGGCTCCTTTAAGAACCTAGCACATAGGAAGTGCTCTGTAACTATGTGTTAAATAAAGGATTTAATAAGTAAATGGCCCTCCTGCTTTTTGTCACTTAAATCACTTAAGACAATAATGTGATTTATGGATCTCCTATGCAATGCCAAGCCCTGTCAGGCAAGTTAACTCTTAATGCTTTATTTCATACAGTACTGTAAGTTAGGTCCAGAGTGGCTAAGGGTCTTGCCTAAGTCTCACAGCTGACAAGTGACAGAACCAAGTGTCAAGCTCATGTCAGCCAGATCCTTGGATCCAAGTTCTTTCCAACATGACCGCCATGGATTTGGATGAATTTACCCAAAGACCAATAGGCACTATGCTACATCACATTCATTTTATCTGGCCAGGAAATAAGGATGAACCTAGTCATAAAGACATGGTTTGGTGGGCTTGGGTAGAGGGAAGGAGAGAGTGGGTAACGACTATGTCCTGAGTGCGTACTATGATCATCACTTACTTTTAAAATTTTTTTGAAAGTTTATTCATTTCTTCCATGGGAGAGATAGAGAGAGAGAGGGAGAGAGAGAGACAAAAAGAGGCTCTCTCAACATGGCCTTCATGCTGCAATCCACCCCGAGTCTCGGCCAGCCTGGGTGATGAGCACAGACACCCACCTAGTCTGTACAGGGAGATGTCGGGCGGCCATATTGGGACCTCTCCTATGTGGGCCTGGCTGCCCCACCGCTGAGCCACCGCTTGGCCTCACCACCTAATACTGTTTTTGCTGGGCATCACATCTACACTGGCAAAAAATTGTCAGGTAATTTATCAAAAAAAAAAATTATTTTCACGGGGATGAGTTTGTTCCCTTAAGATTTTAAGTGGAAAGAGTAGATAAGTTCCTAGTGAGGAACAACAGCTCAGCTGCCGGCACCTCGTGGTGCGCGTTATCTATTATAATATAATTTAGCAGAAATTGCTCTCACAGTCGCCTGTCTCCGAGATGTGCTACTGCTCTGGAGTGGAAAGTTTCCATGGTGCCTCTGCTCTCCAGCAATTTTTCTTTTTGTTCCGTTTCACTTGGTAAATATTTTCTTGCTTCGCCCTTAACCTATGATGGAACAGCAGTGGACTGGCCAGTCCCTAAGTGACCTTTAGCAGTTTCTCTTCTGTTGGATGAATAATGAGTTAATTAAGCTTCCTGTTAATTAACTTTAATCATGAGCTTCGATATGGTCCCACCAAATGGTGATTACCTTGGTTACGGACTGTTAACTCGGCCTGTCAATCAGAATGCAGGCCCAAGTTGCCAAGGGGCAACCTGATCGTAATGTAAGAGGTCTCCAGATGCGTTTGTCTTTGGGAAGGCAGGGGTCTAGAGACAGAAGCACAGTTTGTGCCCAACCTCAGCATCCAGCTTCTGGCCTTCTGAAGGTATCTCTATTTTAACACAGCCTTGGCAGAGTGAGTCATCTCATCTTCATTTAGATCTAATTCCAAAAGATAAATCTGGCAAAGGAAAAAAAAACGTTGACAGATTTTTGCAGGGTTTTCTTTTTCCTTCTTTTTTTAAAGGCTCCTTGCCTCTTGTAGAAAGACTCTGACTCACACAGAAGCCGTCCATGGTGGATCGGGGTCTATGCTAGGGTTGCATTTCCAGGAAAGGATTTTCCAGCCCCCAAGAGATTACAACCGCCCCGTGAGGGCACAGGCAGAACGAGCCACTGAATAATGAACACGGGCTGGAGAGCTGCACGGAGCTTCCTCCGGCCACAATGCCCTGTTAATAACTCTGAGAACTGCTTGATGCTGCACCACACACGGACTGGAGATGAGACTTGTCAGCTAATTTGACTTTAATACTCTGAACATCCTAGCTGCTCCGCGGTTTTCCATAGCCAAATTGTCTTGCTCGTTACGTTTGTAATGTATTTGGGGAGCTTCATTTGACATGTTTAGAAAAATGGCCTTGGAGGCACCTGGTGTTTGGTCAGGAGGTCTGCGGGCCTCTCAGAGCTGGCCAATGACACTGAGGCGGGCGTCAGCCTTGGTGCAGGGAAGCCAGACGTGGCTCCCTGGGAGGACCTGGTTCAGTGCTGTGCAGAGCTTCAGAAGAAGAAAGAAAGAAAGAAAAAAAAAAAAAAAAAAACCCAAATGCTGATATTTTTAGTTCCCACTCACTCCTTGACTATGAATAGGAATATGATTGAAATTTCCACTGGAGTCTTCAAAGCAGACTTACCTTTAAAGCAAATGCCAAGGGTTTGAAAACTCATTCTAGATGGAATAGCATTTGCAGGATCAGAGGAGGCCTGAGAGAAAGGGAACCAAAGAAAACAACTCCCACCCCGGGCTTTCACTCCCCCACTCCCACCCCACCCACCTCGAGGTCTGCGGGACTAGGGTGGCAGGGGGAAAGTGCCAGCCAGGTGTCCCCTTCTGCTGCCCAGCTACCTGGGGGTCTGTGCACCGTCAGAATGGCTGGAGCACTTGCTCAAGAGCAGAGCAGTGCTGGTGACCAGCGGGATGAAGGGGTAGATATGGATATTTTCCTCTCATCTTAAGGCACCGGGGCTGGAGAAAAGAAAAGAGGAGAAAAAAGAAAGAAAAAAAGGGAGAGAGAAGAGAAACACACACACACAAAAACAAAACTCAAAACTCGGACAGGGCCATAGGCTTACCGGAGTTCCGCATAGGGGCAGAGACTGCGCCAAACCTTTTGTCTTTCAGAAGTCCCTAGTCATTCCCGGGACAGCCGGGTGCCAACCGTGGGAAGCCAAACCAGGCCATGCCTTGCACACTTTCATTACTCAGCTCCTTTTGAGGAAGTCATTTCAGCCGCCTGCAAAGCCTGCTAGGAACCTTAGGCCAATTCCATTTTCACAAAAATCTTTTTTGGCCATAAATACTCAGGAGTCCCAGCATCGGATACATTCGTTTTCTCTTTCAGGTCACAGACAGGAGAAATCGCTATATTGCACATGTTGGTTTAAGACTCTGGAAGACGTGAAAGAGTTCTAAGAAATCGCCTAGCGCCTGTCCTAAAACTTCACAGCTGGTTGAGAGTTTTCCATGTTCTACGTCAATCCCCTTCTCCCCTGGTCCTTCCAGACCCGTCCAATGTAACCCCAAATGCGGAGCAGATCTGTCAGCATGAGGGTCCCATACCCCGTCTACCATCATGCAGCTCGCGGCCTCCACAAACCACAGCCTCTCGTGTCAGCTGGGCTCTCCTAGACCCTTTTCATTTCCTTTCCCAAACCCAGTCTCCTCCATGACTAACTGCAACCCGCTCCAGGATTCACAAGTCAGATCTTCCTCTGAAGGACCAGAGTGACTCCATTTTTTTTTTTTTTTGGTGGGGGGGCAACTCCATTTTGGTAAACCCACCTTGCTGAGAATCAGCGCCATCTCAAGGAGGCAAGCTGATCACGTAGGAGAGGGTCATACTGAGAAGAACAAAGGAAGTACCAGAAACCAGAAGTCACTTTCTTGCCCAACTTAACAGTCCAAAGACCAATCAGTAAGAGACAACTTGCTTCTTGAAATCTACAGCCAATGGGTAGCCGCCTGAGTGCATTCCTCAGCACCCCTCGACCTCCCCCCTTAACAGCCAAATAAAAACCCAGCCCAACTAACACCGGGGCTCGCCACTCTGATCCGCTGTGTCGGTGATGGCTGAGAGCCCTGGCTGGAGCCCGAATAAAAGCAACCCTTGTGCATTTACATTGGAATTGGCTCCTTGTGGTCTTTTGGGAATTTTGCTACGGGGCACTGCACCTCCTCTTCTCTCTGTTCCACCCTCTGCCCAGGCAGCCTGGTCGGAACCCAGAGAGGCGATGGCAGTCCACGTCCTTGTCTCCCTCTGTGCTTTCTCCTGAATAGCTCTTCCATCCACTTAGCCCCGGCTCGAACTCAGAACTTAAGGCTTTTTCACTAGATTTCTACAAAGGCCTTTGTTCTCCTGACCCTTCCTCCTGCTTCCTGGCTGTGTGGGCCACCTCCTAGTCTTCCCTCCCTTCCTTTGTTTCTCCTAAGCAATCTCTCTGGAAGGAGGTTTCCAAGCATCACCTGCACTCAGCTGCCCTAAGGCTGCTCTCATACGGGGTGTTCAGGGCCTCTGGGGAAAGCCCCCACTTGGGCATGTCCCTGGGGTGGGGGGTGGGTAGGACTTGCTGTGTCCTGGAGCAATTGACCAGTGAGGGCTGGGGCGTGAGGGCCGGGGACCATGAGTGCATGCTCCCCTTACATAGCTCGGCCACAAGAATACGTCCTATATTGATTTTCTTCCTTCCCTACCTCTTTCTCCCCAGACCCCATTCCTACTTCTGGGACCCCTTCCCCAAGGACGTTCCTCAGGCTCTGCTTCAGATACGATTGTAAATAAGCCAAAGCTCTTCCCTCTGGGGCTCAGGTTCTGAAGGAGAAATGTCATTGTCAGATAAACATAAAACAACAGGGCCCTGGGGCTGGCAGTTCCTATGTCCGGGCTCCTCTGGAAGCGCTGGGAGGGCACAGAACTCTGCCTCCGTGGGCCAGGAAACGTCCTCTGCCCGGACAGAAGGTGGTGGCAGGGGTGGAGGTGTGACCCGGAGGCAGGGGTGCCGTGCTGTTCTGTTATTGAGTGAATGCCTTCAATGTCCTTAGGCATCCTGATTTCTTAATAAAGAAAAAAATGCTTGAAGCGGCATGCTTTATTCCATAATATACCTTCTGGCTTGCCCATATTTCAGGCTAGTTAATTCCCACATGACAAGAACGTTACACACCTCACAGAGCTGGTTACTTAGTTGGTGTGTATTGGAGTCTTTTATGGCACTTCAGCAAGAGTGAAGATGATTTTAAGGAGAAGAAAGAGCTGGCTGTCTTGGGAATCAACCTTAGCTCTAGGGCATTTACCATCCCCATAACAACGTGGAGGGATATTAGGATGAATTAGAGAGCTCCCCATCTTCCCATGGCCCCCCTCGCTATGCAGAGGCCCTTTCTAGATCGAGGTGGGGCTAAGCATCCTTGAACATGGGTCTGGAAGAGCAGGAAAATCTATCCGGCATTCCACATCTGGCTACTTGGTTACTAGATTTCTTCTAGCAACCGGGGTCCACAACAAGCCTAGCTGGGATGACACCCAACTCCCACCAGCCAGCACCCTGATCCCCTCCAGACATGCCCTCTGTCCCCACCTCTAACCTTGCTTTCTGAATCACCTCTCATTTTCCTCACCTGGCGTCTAACTCGAGGGTTTGCCCAGATAGACACATCAGACTTTGGCACTTCGTTTTCAGTCTCCATTCTGTCTCCAGTAAGGCTGACCTTGAAGATCGGCTAGGGACATCGTTTTCTTTCTTTCCTTCTGAAATGATTGAACTTCCTCTCATTCCCACTCTATGTGGGGTCACTTTCTTTCTCCCACACATTCCCCCGAGCTATGGTCTGAATGTCTATATCCTCCCCAAGTGCCTCTGCTGAAACCTAACTCCCAAAGGGACGATAGTATGTGGGAGGGGCGTGTCTCTGGGAAATGATTAGGACTCTGTTCTCATGAAGGGACTGGCGCCCTTGTATACGAGGCCTGGGGGAGCATGTCAGCCCCTTTCACCATGTGAGGACATACATCTATGAGAAACAAACCCTCGCCAGGCACCATGAGTGGGGGCTTACCAGCCTCCAGAACTGTGAGCAGTAAATCTCTGCGTATAAATTACCCAGTCCAAGGTATTTGGTAGAGCACCCCAAACAGACTAAGCTACTGTGTTTGAGACTTCATAGAGCCCTGGAGCCAGTTTCAGAATGCTGACTGGCAGACTATCCATTGGGAAAAGGCATTTTTAAAAAATCCTTTTCTTCTACCCGAGTTTGCATCTAGACCAAGGCATGTTGAAGCCAAAGCTGTGCCATGGCTGCAGGTACTTTCAAAAAAAGAAAGCAGGTCAATTTTGTCAGTGGGTATGGGTGGCCTCATCAGAGAGAGACAGGGAGAGAGAGGGTGAAGCATCCTCCAGTGGGACACAGTCATGCCAGAGCCCCTTCTCCTCCATTTCTCCATCCTTTCAGGATCTTGGGCATGCATGCACATGTGTCTATTTCAAGTCTCCAGGGCTGGGATTTGAACCGTGGTCAGCCACGTGGGATCTGGTCCCCCTTAACACTAGGCTACAGAGCTGGCCCCCATTATATTTTGAATGGTGACTTTAAAATACATCCACAGATTCTTTGATACTCCTCCACTCAATAGTGAAGTCTCTTGAGTGTGGTCGGAGCTCGGTGACTCATTTTAGTGACTAGAATATGGTGGAAGTGGCATGAGTCGTAGACTGAGTCAGGAAAGGCACTGTGGCTTGGTCCTTGTGCTCCGTCTTGGTTTACCTATTTGGAGGACCTAGCTGCCATGCCAGGAGACACTCAGGTAGGCTTCCATGGAGGCCCATTTGGCAAGGAACCAAGGTCCTCTGCCGACAACCCTTGCCCGGTGTGTGGGAATTCTCCAGCCCTGGTCAAGCCTTCAGATGACTGCAGCGCTGAGTAACATGTTGGCCGGGATCAGACGCGTGACTCCGAGCTGGAAGCACCAGCTGAGTAGCCCCCCCAGATTCCTGACTCGTAGAAATTGTGTGAGATCATAAACGTTTGTTGTTTTAAGCTGTTCAACTTTGTGTAGCAATAGATAAATAATATAGTCTGCACTCAAGTTATTTCCTGTAGGGGCTAGAGGTGCTAAGGTAATGTCTCTTTTACATCAGAGTGGGGAAGACTGTTAAAGCAATGATCAAAGATAGGGATTATTTGGGAAATTTTAGTGTGAGAAACTTGGCCTGGGGCAGATAATAGAACCTTGTTTGCTTTCTGTTTACATTCTCATCTCAAACAAGACAGTAACTTACAGCAAAAATATGTTCAAGGAAGCCATAAGTAAACAGAAAATCATAACCAACCAACCAAGCAAAAAAGAAAAAAAGTAATTTTAAAGCATAAATGCCAACAGAGTTGCAAAAATTACACCTTAACTGTGACTCTGAGCTTCCTAGTAGCCATGGTAAAAGGGGAACCAGCTGGAGGAGCATTTTGATAAAAAGTGCTTGAGGTCATGTGCACTCACCAGAGAGACAGAGATAGAGAGAGACAGAGAGAGAGGGAGGAAGAAAGCACCTCAATGAGGCATCGTCATACTGCAATTCCTTCTCCATTTCTCCATCCTGTTAGGAACTGGGCACACACATGCACACGTGTCTGGCAGGTTTTCAAGTAGCAGGGACCAGGATTTGAATCGTGGTTGGCTATGTGGCATCGGACTTCCTTAATCACTAGGCCATGGGGCCTATCCAGATATAGTTTTAATATTGGAAAGAAGACAAAGCTTTTCTTAGCATGGAATGTTTTAAAGTTTATTTCTTTCATTACATTGAGAGAGGGAGAGAGAAAAGTCCCGACAAAGTCCGCACTGCAGTCTCCCCTCACCTCTGGCCTCAGTCTTCCTAGCCAGCCAGGATCATGGGTGTGCATGGGCTGTGTACAGGTGGACCAAGGAACAGAACCCACAACGTTTGGTATGGATCTAACTTTACTTGAGCAGCACATTATGCCTGTAACACCGAGCTGGCACCCTAGCTCTGAGCTTGTGTTTGTTTGTTTGTTTTTTGCCTCAATCAGAAGGACTGGGGCCCACTAACTCTGTTTTAAAATAAAATTATCTTGTGCACATGAAAGCAGATGCTGATTAGGTACAAGGTAAGGCTCTCAGTCATCCTTTTGGAGAGCTTGTGCTAACCAAATTCATTTCGCTGTTACTTCTGTTCTTTGGCAAAAGAAGCAGGACGGGAATAGGGCTAAGCACAACTACGAGATACAGAAAATAGAAGGAATTCCTTTGACCTAAGTACCACTAGGCCTCTGGAAAGTGGCATGTAAATGCATGTTAAAATATTTTTGAGCTGGGCTTTTCCTTCTCTTTTTCTCTTGAATACACGCACACACATACACACGCACATGCACACACACACAAACACCTACACACATTATATATATATATATATATATATCATGAAAGCCCTTCTCAGGCAACAATTTCAAATTACCCAGTTTATCTCTCTGCTTATATTCCAGGTCTTGATTTGGGGCTATACATTCTTGCAGCTCTCTTGGACTTTGCCTGAGAATCTGAATCCTTCCACACATTCCATCAATTCTTGACCTCCTGGTACCCTCACCAGCCCTCCTGGTTGGAAGTCCTGCAGGGAGGCCGCACGGACAATGGAATGTACAGACTGCAGTAGCCCCTCCATGGCTGTGGGACCCAGGCACCTACCTGGTTGTATCAAGCTTTCAGAGCGAGGTCTTGCTGCAGCACTGCAGGGGAGGTCCCAGCCACACTGGCCCAGGCCAAGTTAATAAGGAAAACATGCCATTAACGCTGCTAGGCCTGTCTAGCTGGAAACAATGAAGGCAACTGGATCTAAAATATGGGGAGAAATCACTCTCAGAGCTAGGCTACCTCTCTCTTTTATTAGTTCTGTACAGCTTTCTTTTTCTGTTATGGCTACAAAGATGAACTGAGTGAGCTAAAGATGCCTAACACATTACCTGGAATGCATAGATACCAATTAGTATTTGTTTTTCTCTTCAATGCCTCCTCTTGTCCTCTATTTTTCCCTCTTCTGCCATTTTACTTCCCTCCTTCTTTCCTTCACTCTTTCATCCATAGTGCAGGCACCTGAGAAGCAGGACTGGGGTAGGGAGTTCTTTTCTTTGCCCATTCCAGCTATGTCCTCTGCTGGAATACTAGTCCCACTCCCCCTTTTCAGTTAGTTAACTACTAACCTGCTCTCCACTCAGTCGAGTCCAGTGCATCCTCTACATCGTATGGAACTCAAGCTTTTGCTGATTTCCCTCACCAGGTCAACTTTCCCTA
>NW_006160034.1:1439076-1439909 GCF_000334495.1 Tupaia belangeri chinensis
ACTACCTGTCTCCATCGCATTGTATATCTCCTGTTTAATGTGTTCTCCCCTAACTGCTGGAGGGTTTGTGCACTTCCCAGAGGAAGAGAGAGGGCGAGAGAGAATCCCCCCCCCCCCCGGGATGCCTGGTCACATCACAGTTTGTTCTCCTTTATCTCTTCATCCCACCAGAATTTTGAGTGAGGACTCGAACCACAGTGGACCATGTGGAATCCAGCTCTCCTAACCACTAGGCTATGGGGCTAGCCCTGTCTCTCCCTTTTAATTCTTGTCACATGAATGATTTTATATTATTTATGTGATTGCTTGCTTAAAATACATTTTACATTTCTTTGTATGCTTATCTCCCTGAGAATGCAATGTGTCTCTGGTCATCTTCATATTCCCAGCATTCAGGAAAGTGCCCGAGACACAGCAGGCATTAATAATCGTTGGTTGGATGAACCAATGAATTGATAGATGAAAAAGTCCAGTTTTAAGATTTGTGCCAGGCCTAAGTCAGTGCATAACAGTTTCTATGTGATGAGGATGAATTTTTCTACCTCGGAGGGCATTTCGGTGCTAAGAAACCACGGGCTGCTGGATGCTGGAAGCCCAAGGACCAGAGATGCTGGCTCCTCGTGTGGAACTCCGGAGATAGTGGGCCAGATACGGTGGCCTCATCAATGAAGCATGAAGTCTCCCCAGTCTTCCTTAAACATGTCCTTGTGGGGAACCAGCAGTTAGTGTAATAGCTATGTCGCTGGACTCCCACGTAGTTGACTGTGGTTCGTGTCCCGGACCCGGTGGCTTAAAACTCACACCGGGCACCTGTTGATGCGGGCCCAAGCTCC
>NW_006160034.1:1440198-1457044 GCF_000334495.1 Tupaia belangeri chinensis
GGGCACGCCCCCTATAACAAAAAAAAAAAAAAAAAATGCCCTTGGACTCTGCGTCAGTTTGCTATGGCTTCTGTAATGAAGCCCGCAGACCAGATGGCTTCCACCATGGAAACATGCCTTGTCATCGTCCTGGAGGCCGGAAGTCCGAGATCGAGGTGTCAGCAGGTGGCTTCTTCCAGGCGGCTCTGTGGCTCGTATGCAGCATCTACTCTCCGTCTTACACGGCCTTTGTTCTGTACCTACCTGCATCCCCATCAGCACCTCTGGTCAGGACTCTGGCCATATTAGATGAGCGCATACTCTAATGGCCTCGTTTTAACTTAATCATCTCTTTCATTATTATTATTATTTAATTTTATCCATTCATTCATTTTAATTTGACCAGAGAGAGACATAGAGAGAGAAAGAGAGAGAGGGAAAATGAGAAAGCAAGCCACCGGGTCCGGGACTCGAACCGTAGTCAGCCATGTGAGAGTGTCCAGCACCTTAACTACTATGCCACCTGCTGGTCCCTAATCACCTCATTAAGGACCTGACCTCCAAATACAGTCACAGTCAGAGGTGGGGCTGGTGGTGGTTAGGGCTTCAATATGAATGAGAAGGAGGGGCATAACCAGCTCCTGCCATTTCTCTAAAACCAAACAGCCACTTAGAGCGTTGTGGCCTCCCACAGGGCATTTAACCTGCCTGCACCTCTGCTTCCTCCCCTGGGAGACTCAGAGTGCCACCTCCGCTGAGCGGCCTGAGGGTTAAAGCGCTAACCTCCTGAAGTGCCCAGGGTGAGTGTTAGTATTATGATCACTTAGTAGACAGGTACTGTGGGCGATTTGGGTATAGGATTGGTCTCTGCCCTCAAGATGCTTAGGGGCCTCTTAGATGGAAGATAAAGCTAATCAAGAGACAAGGTGAGCCACTTTCCCTAACAGATGTTCTCGGCCTCCACCGGGGAAGGGGCAGTTTAGGGACCGGAGGAGCCATGGCAACCAGGTGCAATCAGGCTTGCATCTCCATCCGCAGGGCTGCAGGCTGCTGGAGGCAGCTAGCTCTCTGACTTTTCAGCAGGGGGCGCCTGAGAGGCTCAATCCTCTTGCAGATCATTGTTACTCTTGGTGGTCCAAGTAGTCCTCACCCAGAACTCTCCATGCTTGAACCAGAGCTGCCAAGAGGTGGCAGCTCCTCTCCCAAAGCATGGCCAGAGCCAGACTATGGGCTTCCCTCCCTGCTCTAGAACTCATCTGCAGACGTCCCAGTGCCACCCTCTTGTCACCATTGCCTGCTGCTGCATGGGACCCCTCGATGATCTCAGGTTGTCCTCCTGGGAGAAGGACGCGCCTGTCAAGATTAGCACAGCCACTTCCTTTTGCACTGGGGCGGGCCAGAAGCCAGAGCCTCTACAGCCCTCGGGGTTGCGTGTCAGATACTTAGCAAGCGTCCCCCTGCCTGCTAAGTTTCTGGGATCTAGAAAGAGGGGAGAGGCTCTGTCACGCTTCTCTATTTACTCACGTCGCTTGCTCCCTTACTCAGACACCACCTCTACAGGGCCTTCTTGCCGTCATCCCCAGTGGGTTTGCCCCGGCCCTGCACTCCCTTGCCTCTAGGATCCTTGCATTTGACTAACGCCAGCTGCCTCCATTGGACTGCAAGCTCCACAGGGCAGGGACTTTTTGCCATCCTTGTTCGTTGCTCTGCATCCGAGTCCCAGATGAGCACCCAGCACATACCAGCACAGATGTTTGTTGAATGAATCAATGCAGAGACTCCTGACACCGGGAACAGGCTGAAGGTCAGGAGTATGAGTCCTCCCGCACACGCACAGATTTTTGCTGATGATAACAGTCAGACGTGAGTGGGCCAGGCGGTGGACTTTCACTCTGGGTCCCTTGGTCCTGAAATTCCCGGGGCTCCCTGAAGACCATCCATCGGCAGTCTATCCCATGGCACAGGCAGTCTGGGCAGTAAATAACTTTGTGCTCCGTGCATCAGACTGTTTAGAACTGTACTCGGCTCGTCTCCAAACCCTCGGAGGTCGGTGCTCTGACTATTCCCAGGAAGGAGGCACGAAGAGGTTAAATAACCACCCCCAACGCTCTGCAGCTAGGAAGTAGCAGAGCTCGAAATTCAACACAGATTTGTCTGACTCCCAAATCCTGGCTTTTACTGTGAGCGCTCATCTTTTTTTGGTTTTGTAGGTATTTTAAGCTGTATCAGGGCCTGCATTCCAGATGGCTTTTTAATCTCTCTCCTGTTGCTACATTATTAATCTCTAAATTGTTTAGTGGAGAGAAGAACTGGGACAGAAGGAAGGTCTCTGCATGGAAGGGGCTTCTGGAAGAGCTGCTTACATTCCACGTGGGCCCTGGGGGTGGGGAGGGGGAGCTTGGCCCTGGCACCCCTGAGCTGGGGGAGCAATGTGGGAATCCATCCATATGGGAGCTGCCATTGTGGGGATCAGACACATGAGTGTTACCTACCACCCAAAGCCCTGGTTCTGATTTAATCAAAAATTTAGCCAGAGGTCGCTTCCTGCTCAGAAAGGGATAAAGAACCCTTGGAAACCTTCCATTTTACAAAAACAAATTTCTTAGTTTTTAGAAAATTTCTTCTGTAACACAGAGAGCGAGAGAGAGAGAAAACAAGTGATCCACCCCCAGCTTCAGCGAGCCCCAGATCATGGGCACACACATGCCCAGTGCACTCTGGGAGGTCTCTGGACACGAACCCAGGACCTTCCCATGTGGGTCAGCCTCTTGGAGCATCATGTTTCCCTCTGTGCTTTTGTCTGGCCCACGGTCTCTATTTTTTTTGAGACTCCACGATGCACGGTATTTTGGGTACTCTTTCTGGAAGCTGTTGGTGCTTTAGGCAGAGTTCTTCAAGTAGCAAAGGCCCCCTGCCTGGAAGCTTTCCCTGGCCACGCTCACTCCTTAGACCGCATCATGCCAGGCCCAGGCACCGGCAGCTGCCACCTGCCCTTTGAAGAAGCAGCGTGGAGGGGGCCGAGCGTTCTCTTTGGCTCCCGTGGAAGCTGAGCTCCAGGGAGCTCTTGGGTCCTTGCATCTCCACAGGATGGTCTGGAAAGTGCCCTCCGATGCGTCAAGTAGAGAGAAGCTGGAAATCTGCAAAGCTCATTTATCCTGCCAAGTAGAAAGCATTTTGAACTTGCTCCACCCTTCCCATTTTCCATCTGTCTCATCCTTCATCGCAGTAATATTTGGGCACTTTGAAAAGAGTGATATTTTAACACGAAGCTATTCCAAGAAGAAGGAAAAATATCCTCGTTTGGCAAAAACCAGTGATGCAAATTAGTCTAAATAAAAATAAGACGAAAAGCAACTTAGAATGTTATTGTACTTTTCCAGGCTCCCGCCAGTCTCTGTCAGCTGTGGCATCCCCCATCCTAGGTGACAGTATGAGAAGTGGGGTTTATGTTTTTAAAGAGATCGAGACACAAGAACGGACATCAAAGATCCTGCTCTAAGACTGTTAGACCCAAGCCCGGAAGGCAGGACAGCGTAGCCCGGGTTGGACTCCCTTGAACTGGGCTCCTCCGTCCAGTATATTGAGAACTTCAACAGTCACTCAGCTTGTTTCTTGGAGAACATTTAAGTGCAGGTGCGTATTCCTTTATCCAAAAAGCTTGGGACCAGAAGTGTTTCAAATTTCAGCTCTTTTCAGATTTTAAAATATTTGCATATGCATAATAATATATCTTGTGGACAGCATCCAAATCCAAACACAAAATTCATTGATGTTTCCTGTATACCTAATACACATAGCCCGAGGGTAATTTTATATAATATTTTCTGTTTCAACAGCCTGACTGTGACCCATCCCATAAGGTCAGGTGTGCAATTTTCCCCTTGTGTCATCATGATGGCACTCAAAATGTTTCAGGTTTTTGGAGCATTTCAGATTTCAGATTTTTGAATTAGATGCTCAACCTGTACGGTGTGTGTGTGTGTGTGTGTGTGTGTGTGTATTAAGGGGCAATGCGAACTATACAAGTAGAGAGATATAATTTTTTAAAAAATAATTTACCTAATTGTATTATTACTATTATTATTCTGTTTTAATTTGCTGCAGGGTACACAAGCTTACCACTGAAAGACACACACAGAGAGAGAAAGCAAGCTGCCAGGTCTGGGATCAAACTGCAATTGGCCATAAGAAAGTTCAGCGCCCTAACCACCATGCCACCTGCTGGCCCCAAGATGTAATATTTCTTTCTTTATTTTTTTAATTTATTTATTTTTGAGAGGTTTTTGCTATAGGGCATGTGTACTCTCCAGAAAGACAGGGAGAGACAGAAAGACAGAAAGCGAGAAATCACCCCCCAGGGGGGATGGCCACGCCGCAATCCCTTCTCCTCCATTCTCCTCTCAGGATTTTGGGCACACATGCACATGTGCCCGGTGTGAGTTTAAGCCACTGGGTCTGGGACTCGAACTGCAGTTGACTACGTGGGAGTCCAGCGACATAGCCATTTCACTAACTGCTGGTCCCAAGATGTAATATTTTAAGACTCCTCACACAGGAAGCCTTTAGAGAAGCATCAACAAATCACTAATCTCATGCCACTAACGGCAATGAAATAGTGCCTCTGATTTCTCTTTACTCTTCTGCTGTTTCTCAGTCTCCCCTTTGCCTTCCCCCCTGTCTCCTTAAAGGGTGAGTCAGTGCTCTCTGTGAGTTCCAGGGTCACCCACCCTTGAAACAAGACACAAGGCCAGAAGTGAGAGATCCTGGTCCTCCCCAAAATGGAGGACATTCTCATTATTCATTTCCTTCAGTCAGGGCTAAAATAGTATCACATGGTGTCGTCTCAAAACCATTCCCTCAGCTGAGTTGTATTTGTCAACAGGTTTTTTCTTTTTTTAAAAAAGATTTATTTTTAACTTTATGTATTTGTTTATTTATCTATTTTCATTTGACCAGAGTAAGAGAGAGAGAAAAAGAGAGAAAGAGAGAGAAAAAGGGACAGTGAGAAAACAGACTGCCAGTTCCAGGACTCCAACCGCAGTTGGCCTTGTGGGAGTCCTGTCCATGCTACCTGCCAGCCCCTTGTGAACAGTTTTTTTTTTTTTTGAGAGGTTTTTGCTATAGGGCGTGTGCACTCGCTGGAAAGAGAGGAGAGAGACCGAGAGACAGAAAGCGAGAAATCACCCCCCCAGGGGGGATGGCCACACCGCAATCCCTTCTCCTCCATTCTCCTCTTGGGATCTTGGGCATGCACGCACATGCGCCCGGCGTGAGTTTAAGCCACCGGTTCGGGACTCGAACTGCAGTCGCCTACATGGGAGTCCAGCGACATAGCCATTACGCTAACTGCTGTTCCCTTCTTGTGAACAGTTTTGAAAAGAGAACCTCAACCTGCTATATTTGTTTCAAGACTCCTCAGAAACCAGACATTAAGACCATTTGGACCATACCCTCACTGGACTGGGCAGAGGGGATAAACATGTCAGTATAGTCACTTTGCATCTCTAATTTCAAATGTCATGTGGATGGTTGGTTGGGTATATATACTCTATTGTAGTTGGATTTGTTGGGGTGGAATTTGCAATGCTGTTAATACATGAAATCAACAATTTTGATTTTCTTTTTCTTTTTTTTTTAGTTTCCATAAGGTTACTGTATTGGCTAGAGAGAGACAGAGAGACAGAGAGAGATGGAGAGGGAGAACACACACCTTTATGGGGCGTGGTCCCACTGCAATTCCTTCTCCTCCATGTCTCCTTTTGGGATTTGGGGCGTGCATGCACATGTGGCAGGAATGTTGTTTAAACCACCAAGGCTGGATTTGAATTTCAGCCCACCATGTGGGATCCAGCTCCCTTAACCACGAGGCTACGGGCCTACAGCCCCTACATTGCTGATTTTTGAACTTTTTTAACCCTTCTTTTCTTCTTCCCTTTCTCTGTCCTTCCCTGTTTAAATCCCTTCCTTCTTCCCTGCCTAGCCCCCATCCTTACTTCCTTTCTTTTCTATCAAGACCATGACCTTGAAGGCTGTCTCTGATCTAAGGAATGCTCGCTGGGGAGGCACATCGAGAGATATGGGAGGAATGCTGACGTGTCCAATGTACGAAGCTATTCTTCCAGTTAAGTCAGGGAGGGGACTAGCAAGATTTCCAAACTATCTTATAGACCTCATTCCACCAGATGTCTTTGTTTACAAGTTGAGCTTCTAGTCTGTTTATTTACCTGTTTTAAGATCCCCTTCGTTAATGACATGGTCCCTGTTTTCCCAGATAGCCTCAATCTCTGCTCATCTTTTCTCTTACCTTAATTTTCTTAAGTTTCCCAGCAGATCAGATTCAAGTGGCTGAGGTTCAAAATCCTCGATATTTTGCATGTTTTTGATCTAGTAATTCTACCTGAAACTATTTCTTTTCATTGGTATACGCAAATAATCAGTCAGATAGGTGACCATCAGAACATTAGGAATGAGATGAAAACTAGAAACCATAAGACATTTGTGAATAAATTATCAACACTGAGGAAATGGCATATTGCAATCATTTCAAATGATGTGAAAGATTGATGACATAAAAACGTCTCTAATGCTGGGGCTGGCAGGTGCATGGTGGTTAAGGGTGCTGGACTCCCATATGGGCACCTGCAGTTCGAATCCCAGACCTGGTGGCTTGCTTTCTAACTTTCTTTCTCTCTCTCTGGTCAAATTAAAATAAATAAGCAAATAAAATAAATAAAGTTAAATAAAAAAAATTTTTAATTTAAATCTCTAATGTATTATATAGCAGAAATACAAAGGCAGTTATAAATAGCATTGTCTCATTTTATTAAAAATATGTATTGGGACCAGCAGTTAGCGTAATGGTTATGTTGCCGGACTCCCATGTAGTCGACCGTGGTTCGCGTCCCAGACCCAGTGGCTTAAAACTCATGCTGGGCGCATGTGTGTGCGTGCCCAAGATCCCGAGAGGAGAATGGAGAAGGGATTGTGGCATGGCCATCCCCCATGGGGGGTGATTTCTCGCTTTCTGTCTCTCTGTTTCTCTCTGTCTGGAGAGCGCATGCGCCCTATAGCAAAAACCTCTTCAAAAAAATAAAAATATGTATTCAAAAAACTATTAGTACACACATCAAAATGTAACCAATGGTTGTCTCTGAATGATAAGATTAGAGACAATTTTTATTTCTTAAATTAATTAAGTAATTTTGCTCATATATACAAGGGTTTTCAAACAGATTATGGAAAAATGGAATTAAAGTATGAGTTTATTTTGCTATGAAAATATTTTGAAATCCATGCACATTTTTTCATAGTATTTATTTCCAATGTGCACTCCCTGGAGAGAGACAGTGAGAAGGAAAGTGAAAAATTGTACCACTCCCCATAGGGGATGGCCACGCTTCGATCCCTTCTCCACCATTCTCCCCCAGAGATGTTGGGCACACGCACACACATGCCCAGCATGAGTCTTAACCCACCATATTTGGGACTCAAGCTGCAGTCAGACAAGTGGGAGTCCAGTGCCTTAGCACTATATCACCTGCTGACTCCTAAATTTTATTTTTAAAATAAAGTTTTTCTAGTCTTCTGTTACTAATCACAGAAAATACTGAATTCTGAGTAATTTAAAAGAATACAAAGGGGATGGCAGGTGGTGTGGTGGTTGGGGCACTGGACTCCCCCATGGCCAGTTGCAGTTCGAGTCTGGACCTGGTGATTTGCTTTCTTGCTTTCTCTTTTTTTCTCTCTCTCTCTGTCTCTCTCTAGTCAGATGAAAAAATACTGAATAACCTGAAATAAATAAATAATTAATTATTAAATAAATTCAATAATAGAGATTTATTTGACTCACGATTTGGAAACAGCAGGTCCAGGAGCCAGTCCCCGGCAGCACAGAGAATCACGTAAGAGCAGGAGCTAGAACATGTCTGTGTTTGGGTTTCTCTGTTCTGGTCTCATTCCCTCTTCTTATAAACCTACCAACATTCAGGTGGGGGGGGTCACCTTGATGTTCTTCTCTAATCCTAATTACCTCTCAAAAGCTCTACCTCTCAATCCGATATCTGGATTAGGTTTCCATCATCTTAACACCTTCGTAATGGCTCATCTGATTTAACACATACATTTTGGGGGGACACACTCAGACCATACCACAATTCTATCCTCGTATTAAAGTATAATCGACTACTTCTCTGAGAAGTCAGGACTAAACTCAGGAGAGAATTAGCCAGTGTGTAGAGAGTGCAAAGGTAAGCCACACATGGTGGCTTGTAAAGAGGTCAAAGGTCAGTGGTGGACATGACCTGGGCATAATGGGGAGAGGAGGAAGGGGACTGGGCAGGGGGCAGAATGAGACAGACGAACAGGGCCGTGTCATCTAGTTCTACCCAGATGTCTTGGGGAGACTGGTCAACATTTGGGCCTAGAGAGGATCTTTCACACAGTAGGGGTATCAGTCTTTCTACAGAAGAAACACAAAAGAAGTGTCAAAACCAAAAGAAGCGTCTTCAAAAATATGATGTGGGGAATGTGAAGATGGTTTCTCTTTTGGAAACCTTGGAGGAATATGCTGAAAAGGATCCTGGAAACCTAGGAGATTTCCATGTGTCTATGATGGCTTGATACTTTGGAAACAGAATGGAACCAGTGCTAAGAGCCAGATTTCTGAAAGGACAAGAGGTCTAGACCATAGAAAAGTACTAGAAGCCATCGCCAGGAAATTGCCCTAGTGATAAAAAAAGAAAAAGAAAAAAAAAGTTATCCCACTTCAGGGAAACCCACTTAAACTGAATTATAATTCTGTAAGATGTAGAAGTCAGTGATCTCTGATCAATCTATAGAACTCTGGATTAGCCTGTCCCTAAAACACTGAAAGTAGGCAGGTCAATGACCCTTGTTTTTCCAAGACTATGAAAGGTTTGAAAATTGTTGAAGAGCGGTTAGACTGGTCACATTACCAGGGAATGTGGATTACAGAGAAAGTTTAAGAGAGAATTGCAATTATTTCACCCAATATTTGAAGGAAGAAATAACAATACACTGCTTAAGGACCAGCAGATGGCATAATGGTTACGTCGCTGAACATGGCTTACTGCAGTTCGAGTCCCAGACCCAGACACTTGAAACTTGCTGGGTGCATGCGTATGTATGCTCAAGATCCCAGGAGAAGAAACTGTGGCATGGCCATCCCCCCCACTGAATTTCTCGTTTCTGTCTTTCTGTCTCTCCTATAGCAAAGATATCTCTTACAATTAAAAAAAAGATAACACTGCCTAACCCCTGCCAGACTGATGAAGGAGAATGAAAGAGAGCTAAGCATTCTTTCGAAGACCAATAGTGATCAGCCCATGGGCTGGTAGTGAAGGCAGCTGGATTCCCTATGGCTGACTACTCAGTTAAAGTCTCAGACCCGACAGCTTGAGAAACATGCAGGGCGTGTGTACATGCATGCCTGAAATCCCTAAAGGAGGGCAAGACGGAGGAGAGGGATTGCAGCCTGACCTCCTCCCCCTCTGTTTCTCTCTCTCTGTGAACACACTTGCCCCCTCAGTAAAACTTGTAAAATAAGAAAAGCACACGAAAACATAAAGTCCAGAGACTTCATTTAATAAAGATATTAAAATTATTTTGGGGGGAAAGTGACAGAAAGGAAGTCAAATTATAACAGGGGCAGGAAAAGAAACATGTTTTTGATGGAGGTCAAATCTACTCAGTAGAGCCTAGCTAACCTCAATCCTAAATTAATCAGAGAGTTTACACTTAAGAAAAAAAACTGTAGAACGTTTAGCCCTAGCAGAGAATTCTTGGCAGAAGAAACCACAGTCTGATGTGGTCTGGCAATTCCCATGTGTTTATTTATTTGTGTTTGAAAACGCTGTGTGTCTTGAAAGTGAGCCCCGGGTTACCCACACCGGTAGTCCAGAGTGACAGTCGAGTGTTGCTCAATTTTCAGTCACTGAAGAAATAGTCCTTCCATGCTCAGCGTAATCCTCTTCAGAACGGTGGGAACAGCCGATGTTAAACTCTCAACCATGAAGAATCTTCGGTCATGAGGGAGAAGCTCAAAGAAGGTGTCTGTCAGTGATTTCTTTGTGGCTACGCCTTCTTTTGACAAGAAAATTAAGTAAACCAGAGTCTACTGTATTCGCTAACTTATTCATGGTTTAACTCACTCAACAAATGGTTCTTAAAACACGTGTGCTGTGCCAGGCTGGGAGCTGGTGGTTAAGGAGAAAGGAGAAAGCCCAGTTCCTGCTGTCAGGGAGTTCACAGTCTATCCAAAGATATCTACTGATTGGGGACTTTGGTGACACATAGCACCAATACTAAATGTACTAAAAAGTCAAGGAGAGCTGATCTCATCAATCTCCCCAAATGAGTATTTGTACTCATTTTGCAACATCTTTGAGGCACCAGTTTGCTAGTACGAATGAATTTTCCAGTGATGTCATGCTGCTATTGTACCCAAGCCCCTCCATGTCCACATTGCCCCACCCCCACTGCCCTGGAGGTTGACCTGTGTGACCTCTGGCCTTTGGTTGGGTTCAGCCAATGGGGATGTGGCAGAAGATGAATGAGTGAAGGAGCATAGGATTGGGGTGTTTATTCCCCCCGGCTTCCTCACAGTAGCATGTCTCTACAAAGACTCCGATAAGGGATCCTTTCCAACATGACCCTCCTTTCCGGATGCTGGAAAGGCTACTCACTCTTTGGGTCTGCAGAGGAGCTTTGACAGAGGGGTAGGATCGTCTGGTTGCCAGTGAGGGGCACTACAGGATCCCCTGTGGTTTCCTAAGTCCAGTACCCGGTATTAAACTCTCCTTGAATTACCACTTAAGGGTACCTCTTCTTTCATGCCTTCCCAATTCAAAAGGGGTAAGTCTTATTTATCAAAAGAAAAAACAAAGAATCTATTCTAGATTATTTTTGGGACCAGGATTAATGAAATGCTTAGAGGAAGCTTTAATTTAAATAATCCTTGCTCATAATTGGCCTTTTTCCTGATATGTCAATAAGCAGTATGTTATGAGATGTTAGTGGACCACAGGGTTTTTTTTTTAAGGTTTATTTCTTTATTTCATGAGTGAGAGAGAGAGAGAGGAAGAGAGAGACAGAGAGAGAGAGAGAAAGACAGAACCCCCAATAAGGCCTCAATGTTGTAACTCATGCCCAGACTGAACCAGCCCTGGGTCATGGGCATACACGTGCTGGTGCACTCAGGGAGGTCTCTGGATGCAAACCCGGAACCTTCTCAAGTCAGTCAGTCTCATAGTGCATCACATTTTACCACCGTCTCATCACCTGGCCCTGGATCACAATGTTTTGTTTTGTTTTGTTTTTGCCTTTTTAAAAAAATTATTTTTTGGAGAGGATTTTTGTTTTTGTTTTTGTTTTTTTGGGTTTTTTTTTTTTTTTGCTATAGGGTGTGTGTGCTCCCCAGACAGACAGAGAGAACAGAGAGACAGAAAGCGAGAAATCACCCCCCCGCCCAGGGGGAATGGCCATGCCACAATCCCTTCTCCTCCATTCTCCTCTTGGGATCTTGGGCACACACGCACACGGGCCTGGCATGAGTTAAAGCCACTGGGTCCGGGCCTTGAATCGTGGTCGACTACATGGGAGTTCAGCAACAGAGCCATTACGCTAACTGCTGGTCCCCAGGATCACAGTTTTTAAAGCCTTTATTTCACCATCTTGGAAACCATATATACGCTATTGTCAAATTCTGAGCCTTTATGTGGTCTTTCCCTCCAGAGTTGAGAACAGTGGTCTGCCATTTTCAGGTTTAACCTGACATGAGTTCCCAGGACAGTCCTGACTGAGCATCAGGGAGTCAGCATCAAGACTCAGTGGCTTCTAGTCCAGGAATGAAGAGGGGAAGAAAATTACACATGCCATCCAAACCTGTAAACTTTCTCCAATTGGTTCATAGGCTGAGGAGGGCGACAGGACTTTGACCCGCTCTCCTTATCCTCGCGTCTCTCTGTCCATTCTCTCTGGACCTCGAAATCCACCTTTAAGCAATACCCCACCTGGGAATTCCACCTGCCCCAGGGTGCAGTGTCTGGGATGTGGCTCTCGGCCCACCAACCTCCTGAGCTAACTGCCAGTGCAAAAGGGGTGGGGCCTGGTCCGCACGTCCCCATCCTGCCTTTGCACTGCACTGCGTCCCCCTGTGCATAAGAGCCACGTCGCCAGCCCTCGCGCTTACCAAGGGAACACTCAGCTCTAGGCCCTAGAAGGAATGGGTGCTTTAGTTCATGGCGTTGCTTTATTTTCTTCCTTTCTGTCTGAACACACATCGCATCCCTTCTCGCTTTCTTTTAAAGATAGGTTGCTTCCCTTTAATAGATAACTAAGGCAATTAGATATGTTTTTGTTTGTTTTAATTTTTGCTATAGGGTATGTGCACTCACCAGAGACAGGCGCACAGAGAGAGAGGAAAAGTAAGAAATTGACCCGCAGGGAGATGGTCATGCTGCAACCCCTTCTCCTCCACTCTAGAAATTGCCCCTCAGGGGGATGATCATGCTGCAACCCCTTCCCTCCATTCTCCTCTCGTAAGTCTGGGTGCACATGCGTATGCGCCTGGCATATTCCTCAAGCCACTGGGTCTGGGACGCCAACTGCACTGCACGGTTGGTTATGTGGGATCCAGCTGCTTTAACCGCCACTCCACCTGCTGGCCTGGCAATTATATGCTTTTTTAATGATTATGTCCAAGGATCTGATTCTTTTTATTTTTATTTTTTTGAGAAGTTTTTGCTATAGGGCGTGTGCGCTCGCCAGACAGACAGAGAGAGGCAGAGAGACAGAAAGCGAGAAATCACCCCCTAGGCGGGATGGCCATGCCTGCAATCCCTTCTCCTCCATTCTCCTCTTGGGATCTTGGGCACGCACACACATGCGCTCAGCGTGAGTTTTAAGCCACCGGGCCTGGGACACGAACCGCGGTCGACTATGTGGGAATTCAGCGACATAGCCATTACGCTAACTGCAGGTTCCCCAAGGATCTGATTCTAATGCAGTTTTAGAACTCGTGTTTACTTTGGAAGACCACAGTCCTAAAATCGTCAGAACTCTACATTCAAACGCTCGTGGTTTGGATGGTGAGCTACACTCTACTGTGCCCACCTCTACATAATGAGCATATTCCTGTCGTTCCGGTGACGACCGAACTGGGCCTGATTTCCTGGTAGGCGTTTAACCCGTTCTTTCGAGTAGCATTGTCTGTCCAGCAGCTTTGGCGGCAGACAAGTGCCTGTTCAACAGTTTTATTTAATAAAGCTGTTTGAGAAAGTGTCTATGTACGGTTTGGATGGCGTGTGTAATTTTTCTTTCCTCTTCATTCCACAGCTAGTGATTTCTTTTTCATGACCACTTATCTTATTATTATTATTTTTTTTGGAGAGATTTTCACTGTAGGGCGCGTGTGCTCGCCAGACAGACAGAGAGAGACATAGAGACAGAAAGTGAGAAATCACCCCCCAGGGGGGATGGTCACGCCGCAATCCCTTCTCCTCCATTCTCCTCTCAGGATCTTGGGCACGCACGCACACGCGCCTGGCGTGAGTTTTAAGCCACCGCTTAAAACTCACGCCGGGCGCGAACAGCGGTCGACTACGTGGGAATCCAGCGACATAGCCATTACGCTAACTGCTGGTTCCCACCACTTATCTTATTTTTAAAGATAAAGACAAACAGCGGATAAAGAGAACCTTTCCCGGCAATTGGTTCACAAGCTGAGGAGGGCGATGAGGCCAGATCTTTAGTCTGAAGAGTTCGCGAAGCTATTAAAGACATTAACAAGGTTTTATTTCATCCCCTAGGATAAAAATAATTGCTTTATAAATGGAAAGCTGGCTTTAGAGCGAACATGTCAAGAGTGTCTACTTGGAAGCTAAAAGAGACAGAAACAGAAAACATGACTCCCTGATCCTTGTCCCATTACTTTCATCGCTAAACACCACTCCGTTTAAGCTACAGAGATATAATGGTGCATTTGACAGATGCCTTCACATCGAGATTAGATAGGAGCGGGGAAAGTCTAATGTTGAACCTTTTCTTACCTTCCACCGAGAATGTCACTCCAAATCTCTTCTTTCAAATCCTCTCCTCTGACTGGTTATGCAACTCAGCCATCCCTCCTGCACTCTCCCCAGGTGAACCTCGCCTTACACAAAACACCTGCGTGCAAATAGGCAGTAATAATACACTTTGTATTCCAAATGCGCCATTGGGATCGCACTATTTAAAGGAACACTGAAATAAACGCCTTTGTAAAGCAGAATACCCCTTTTGTAAGTCAACAATGTAAACCTAGATAAACTTCGCCATTGACTTAAGTTGAGATTTTTGCATATTGGGTTTCATTAAAGCAAAATGTATCTGTAAATGGAAATATTTTAAGCCTCAGCCCTTTGCCCGGCATAATGGTTTTAAAAAAATCTCATTACAATAAAACCCATTAGCTTGAATAATTAAATATAAAAAAGTTGCTTTTTGCATGTATTGAAATTTCTGATTTAATAAAAAAAAAATGCCTTGTTTTTGTTGAAATCTTGTTTTAAAATGGTAAACAGTGTCATGCCTAGCACCATGCAGAAAGCACGCTGAGGAGTGGAGGAGTGATTGACCAAGGGCACCATCACCTGCTTTTAGGAAAATGGGGGCAGATTGAGAGGAAAAGAAGAGGAGCTGAGAGTTTCAAACCTCAAAGAACACGCTGGCGGAGACCAGCAGTTAGCATAATGGCTATGTCGCTGAATTCCCACATAGTCGACCGCGGTTCATGTCCCGGACCCGGTGGCTTAAAACTCACGCCGGGCGCATGTGTGTGCGTGCCCAAGATCCCGAGAGGAGAACGGAGGAGAAGGGATTGTGGCGTGGCCATCCCCCTGGGGGGTGATTTCTTGCTTTCTATCTCTCTGTCTCTCTCTGGCTGCCTGGCAAGCGCACGCATCCTACAGCAAAAACCTCTCCAAAAAAAAGAACCCGCTGGCATGTGTTATCCCTACAACTCAGCACCCATGCAGTTCTAGAAAGGAATGGAAGCTCACGGATGTTAGACAACATGGGCAATGTCACACAGGTTTGAAGCACAGAGGTCAGATTCCACCTCGCATTTCTGTACCTGAAATACATGTTTTCACCCCTTGTGTACTATGAGGTGACATCTTAAATTACTGAGAATTGAGCCTTTTTTTTTTAGAGAGAGATTTTCGCTATAGGACAAATGTGTTCACTGAAGAGATAAAGAGAGAAAGTGAGAAATCAGCCCTACCCAAGCGGATGGTCACGCCACAGTCCCTTCTCCTCTATTCTCCTCTCAGGATTTTGGACACGCATGCACATGCACCCGGCATGAGTTTTAAGCAACCAGGTCCGGGACTCAACTGCGGTTGGCCATGTGGGAGTCCAGAGCCTCAACCACATCACCTGCTGGCTCTAATAGTTGAACATTTTTTAAAGTTTATTTATTAATTTTTTTTTTTTTTTTCTGAGCAGAGCAGAGGGTCACATCCAGTAAGGTCTTTTACATAACAGTCAACCCTTAGCCTCCGATAACCCGCAGCACAGTGCACTCAGTGTCCACAGGGAGAGCCTGGGACACGAACCAGGGACCTTTGGGTAGGGATCTAATTATGTTACAGCTGTGCTACCATCTGGCCCAAAATCTGAACAGCCTTGACTGACAAAGACGGAATTTCATGTGGTTCCACTAAAACCCGTCTACCACACAGAAACCAAGATGGGGAAGGTGGTGAGAGCCAAGGTGAACAGAGTCTGTTGTGAGCACCAGACAGCCTCCCCTGCACCAGCTGTTCCTCCCTCCGGCCCTGCACCCTTCCAGGCTCTCCCGCCCACTTAGGACTTCCTATGAACGGTCCTCTTATTCAGGAATCTTTGTAGGCACCATCTGTTCACCAGGCCCTGTAGGGGGTGCTGGAGATACTGAGGACACTGAGGCACTGACCTTGAGAAGCCTGCAGCCTTCCGCAGTGTATAAGCTGGGAGCCAGATGGTGGCATAGCAGTAAAGCAACTGGACCTAAACGGGGAAGGTCCCGGGTTCATGTCCTAGGGCTTCCCAGAGCACACCAAGCATGCACACGTGCCATGACCAGGACCCACTGAGGTCGAGGGTGAATTGTGGTGAGAAGACCCCATTGGTGTCTCTCTGCCTTTCTGTATGTCTCTCTATCTCTCATAGAAGAAATAAATATTTTTAAGAAGAGAAAAGATAGGAGCCAGTAGATGGCATGGTGGTTTAGGTGCTGGACTCTCACATGGCCGATTGTGATTCAAGTTTGGACCTGGTGGCCTGCTTTCTCTCTCTCTCTCTCTCTCTCTCTCTCTCTCTGTCTCTTTCTCTCTCTCCCTGTCTCTGTGTCTTTCTCTGGTGAGCACAGGTGCCTTATAGCACCTTTAAAAAGTAATCATAATAAATAAAATTAAATAAATTAGAAAAAAATTAAAAATTAAAAGATACAGAAACAAAGCAAACAGTATATAAATCATATGAGCAAAATAGCCCCTTTGGGGGTGGGTCGAGTTGCATTTGCACAAGTGACCATGGCTGCACCTGCCCAGTGTCATCAGGCCACGAGAGAACCAAAGTGACTGTATTATACTTAGTATTAAGAGGTCATCTGGATAGATGGATTTTTTTTTTTTTTTTTGAGAGCTTTTCACTATAGGGCTTGCACGCTCGCCAGAAGGACAGAGAGAAAGAGAAACAAAAAGCGAGAAATCAAAGCGCTCTCCCGGGGGGTGGGGGTGGGCACGCTGCAATCCCTTCTTCTCTATTCTCCTCTTGGGATTTTGGGCACGCACACGCACCCGGCGTGAGTTTAAGCCACCGGGTCCAA
>NW_006160034.1:1457275-1457744 GCF_000334495.1 Tupaia belangeri chinensis
GGCCTTCCTGCCCGGCATGCTCAGATAGATGAAGCTGTGCACTCTGAGGCTTCCCGTCTCCTTGGGATCCTACAGAAGCCCCTCCTTTCCTAGTAAACTTCCCTTTGCTTCTTCCCCTCTCTAAGCTCTGCATCTTGTCCAGTACTGCAATTAGATGGGATGAATCGTGGCGTGGAGACCCTATTGGAGGGGACCAGCAGTTAGCGTAAATGGCTATGTCGCTGGACTCCCACGTAGTCAACCGTGGTTTGCATCCCGGACCCGGTGGCTTAAGCTCACGCCAGGTGCGTGTGCGTGCATGCCCAAGATCCCGAGAGGAGAATGGAGGAGAAGGGATAGCGGCGTGACCATCTCCCCTGGGGGGTGATTTCTCGCTTTCTATGTCTCTCTCTGTCTGGCAAGCGCACGCGCCCTATAGCAAAAAAAAAAAAAAAAAAAACCCCTTTTGGGGGAGCTTTTTTTTTTTTCC
>NW_006160034.1:1459418-1479340 GCF_000334495.1 Tupaia belangeri chinensis
TCTCTCTCTCTCTCTCTCTCTCTCTCTCTCTCTCTGTCTCTTTCTCTCTCTCCCTGTCTCTGTGTCTTTCTCTGGTGAGCACAGGTGCCTTATAGCACCTTTAAAAAGTAATCATAATAAATAAAATTAAATAAATTAGAAAAAAATTAAAAATTAAAAGATACAGAAACAAAGCAAACAGTATATAAATCATATGAGCAAAATAGCCCCTTTGGGGGTGGGTCGAGTTGCATTTGCACAAGTGACCATGGCTGCACCTGCCCAGGGTCATCAGGCCACGAGAGAACCAAAGTTACTGTATTATACTTAGTATTAAGAGGTCATCTGGATAGATGGATTTTTTTTTTTTTTTTTTTGGAGTTTCATATGAGCAAAATAGCCCCTTTGGGGGTGGGTCGAGTTGCATTTGCACAAGTGACCATGGCTGCACCTGCCCAGTGTCATCAGGCCACGAGAGAACCAAAGTTACTGTATTATACTTAGTATTAAGAGGTCATCTGGATAGATTGATTTTTTTTTTTTTTTTTGAGAGCTTTTCACTATAGGGCTTGCACGCTCGCCAGAAGGACAGAGAGAAAGAGAAACAAAAAGCGAGAAATCACTCTCCCGGGGGGTGGGGGTGGGCACGCTGCAATCCCTTCTTCTCTATTCTCCTCTTGGGATTTTGGGCACGCACACGCACCCGGCGTGAGTTTAAGCCACCGGGTCCAAGACGCAAACCGCAGTCAACTACATGGGAGTCCAGCAACATAGCCGTTACGCTAACTGCTGGTCCCTGGTTAGATGGAATCTTAAGAAAAGAAGCCTTTAATGTCTTTCAGGCCCCAGCTGCTGTCCCCAGGCCCAGGTGAAGGGATACATTGCATTGCGCAGGCCTTTCCAAAGCCACGCCTAGCTTCTGACCCGGGATCTACTGGTCCTGACTGACTCCATTTGCTTCTGTCACCTTGACATCATCGCTTATCCTTCGCCCCTTGCAGAGAGAGGAAGCTGGCCTTTCTGCCCGGCATGCTCAGATAGATGAAGCTGTGCACTCTGAGGCTTCCCGTCTCCTTGGGATCCTACAGAAGACCCTCCTTTCCTAGTAAACTTCCCTTTGCTTCTTCCCCTCTCTAAGCTCTGCATCTTGTCCAGTACTGCAATTAGATGGGATGAATCGTGGCGTGGAGACCCTATTGGAGGGGACCAGCAGTTAGCGTAAATGGCTATGTCGCTGGACTCCCACGTAGTCAACCGTGGTTTGCATCCCGGACCCGGTGGCTTAAGCTCACGCCAGGTGCGTGTGCGTGCATGCCCAAGATCCCGAGAGGAGAATGGAGGAGAAGGGATAGCGGCGTGACCATCTCCCCTGGGGGGTGATTTCTCGCTTTCTATGTCTCTCTCTGTCTGGCAAGCGCACGCGCCCTATAGCAAAAAAAAAAAAAAAAAAAGACCCTATTGGAGGAGTCTGTCTTTCTGTCCATCTGTTTGTTTCTCTTTGTTTCCCTTTTTCTTTCTCTCTCTCTCTCATGGAAGAAATAAATATGAAATAAAATATAAGATGAAACAAAGAAAAGCCCAGAGACATGGGTCTGCCTTCCCCCAGAGTTACCTCGCTCAATTAATTCCTTTCTTGATTCACAAAGTCTTGTCTCTTCACAGAGAGTGGCCCTGATTCTGCCCCCCCACCCCAGGACGTGTCTCTGTCCATTCCAGTTCCTCTGACACACACCATGGAAGAGAGACGAGAGGAGGGCAGCCTGGCCATGCTGCCTGTCCCTCCCCTTACAGCTCTCTCTCCGACTTCTCTATTTCCAGAATCTCTTCATGCTGGTGGCTAAAAATGTCACCAGGGACATATGGAGGAAGGAAATTGAAAGTCTAGGACCCAAAAGGGAATGCCGGCCTGTCTTTCTATTCCGTTTGTCTTTCTAAAGATCTGTCACTTCACAGCTCAAGGGAAGCCACGTTCACTGCAGCTTATCTACTTGGGAGCAGACGCCCCAGGGTCTGGCTTCTACACCATGCATTGTGTCTAATTTTAGCCAAATCCCAGCCAGTACAATCATTGGAAAAGCATGGACGTTGGTGAGCTTTTGCTTACACATCCACATACTCACGGGCTCACTGCGCAGAGGGTACTGAAATGAGCTGATCTTTCATGAGTTTGTACAGCCTGCAAACAAACACAAATCCGACCTGGTTATTTCTTCTAGAATTCCACCTCCCAGAACAGTGGCTGTTCCTGCCCAGGGCACACGGTTTCACACTTTCCTCGTAGCCTTGAAATGCTTTCCTTCAAAACATGGTCTTTTCAGGTGTTTTAGTTCCGATATTACATTTAGCCAGTTACTGTATTTAGTGCAGAACAGAAAACAAACTCACCTGGAACATTCCAAGGGATTGTCTTTGCTTAATGGAGACATATCCTTCACTTACGGCCAGTCCTTAGCAATGATAAAACAAACTCTCATTTATCCTGAACACTGGAGTGGGATGTCACGAAGCTGGTAATTATTAAGGACAACTAATAGTTGGTAACTATTAATGACATTTATGAGAACAGGATAAAAATAATAATTATACTTGCGGTGTCATGAACAAACAGTAATTGCAATAATGATTGCTATTAGAATAATGAGTGAGAAAGTGATTTTCAGTTATTGAGTCAGTAAAAGAAGCCTGCATATGTATACAGCTTATGCACACATAAATATGTATGTCCATATAATTGTGGATGAATACCACGTAAAAGTAAGAGTCCCCTTTAACTGAGGACTTATTATGGGCTAGGCATTGTGCCAAAGATGTAACATACATTGTCTCGTTTAATCCACAGAAAGTCTGCACATATTCGCTTGTTGGCAAATGGATGACACATTTTTGCATAGAAAAATGCAGAAAAATGTCATGACTTTCCTGACAACCCAATAGATAATACTGGTAGCATAATTACCTTTGCTATTCTAATGAAAAATAGAGTTTTAAGGCAGGTACACGATTTGACAATGGTAACTCTTAATGGTTGACAAATGGCGGAAAAGGTTATGTAAAAGCCAGCCTAGGTAACGCCGAAGTCCCCGCACTTAGATGGTTTTCTATAACTGAAAATCAATGGATGTATTCTGTCACTTAGGACACTAACACCTCTCAGCTGCTGCGTATCCCGAGGGAGTGAGTGTGACTGACAAGTCCTCTTAGACACAAGGGTCCCAGCTGGCCTTGGGACTGTCTGCAAGACCGGTCTGATGAGGGCTCCGTGGGGACAGGCCTGCGGAGCTGCTCAGTGCAGAAGCGTGGTATTTCCGTAAAGGGAAGGGACTTGGGAAACCCATTTACTTCTAAAGCCTTGTAAAAAGCAGGCCTCGGGACCAGCAGTTAGCGTAATGGCTATGTCGCTGGACTCCCATGTAGTTGAATGCGGTTCAAGTCCCAGACCCGGTAGCTTAAACTCACACCGGGTGCGTGTGCGTGCATGCCCAAGATCCCTAGAGGAGAATGGAGGAGAAGGGATTGCAGCATGGCCATCCCCTCTGGGGGATGATTTGTCGCTTCCCGTCTCTCTGTCTCTCTCTGTCTTTCTGGTGAGCACACACGCCCAATAGTAAAAATCTCTCCAAAAAAAAAAAAAAGAAAAAGCAGGCCTCGGTCTTCATCTGCTGTTACACTCCAACGGCAATGTTTGAGACTAGGCAACTTGTAGGAAGAGAGGTTTACTCTACTCACAGCCTGGCGGTCTCAGGTCCAGGGCCAACTTCTGGTGAAGCCACAACGTGCCTGGGGCAGGACCTTGAACAAATGGCTGTTTTTAAGTTTCAGCCTGTTCTGACCTCCTTTTCCTTTTTATTTTTTTTTTCTTTTTAAAATTTTGTTTTTATGTATTTATTTCTTAAATTTGTTAGCGGGTGCATGCACTCACCAGAGAGAGACAGAGAGAGATAGAAAAAGAGAAAAAGAGAGGGAATGTGAGAAAGCACCCCGTCCCAGGGGCTGGCTATGCCATCATCCCTTCCTTTCCGTTCTTCAGGGTTTGGGGCAAGTATGCACATGCACCTGGCACGTTTCTCAAACCACTGGGTCCGAGACTCAAACCGTGCAATCATCCACGTGAGATTCAGCTACCTTACCCACCAGGCCACCGGCTGGCTCTCTTTTCCCTTCTTATAGACCCATCAGAACTCAGTCATGGGGGCCCCGCCCTACTGACCTTATCACATCCAAAGGCTGCACCCTGGGACGCCATGAACGGATTAAGTCTTCACTTAATGCCTGAACAGTCAAGTTCCAGCACGTGAATTTGGGGAGTGAGGGATATCCAAAACACTGGTCGGAGCTGGGGCCTAAGCTGCCTCTTAGCCATGGGCAAGTGGAATTCACTGCCCTCTATGGACCAGGGCTTGTCTGCTCGGAGGAATATGTGCCTCTGTGCCCGGTTGGTCTGCCTCAAGAGCATGAGTAGCAGGCTGCACGCCACTGTGAATTTATTTCTTAGACATCAGAGGTGTGAGTCCTTCGGTGACTTGTTTCGAAAGGGACTCTCCCAGCGTCTATTTTTAAGATATTTCCATTTTCTTTTTTCTCATGGGACAGTGAGAGAACGGTATTGGTGGCCAATATTTACCTAACCCGAAGTTACTTGTGCATTAATAGAGTTACAGATTTTGCAATAAATTGTAGCAAAATTGCATCCACTCAATCCTTGTTTGTTTGTTTTGTTGAGAGATTTTAGTTATAGGGCGCATGTGTTCGCCAGAGAGAGACAGAAAAGCGAGAAATCACCCCCTCCCCAAGGGGGATGGTCACGCAGCAATCACTTCTCCATTCTCCTCTCTGGATCTTGGGCACACACACACACGCACCTGGTATGAGTTTAAGCTACCGAGTCTGGGACTCAAACCGCAGTCGACTACATGGGAGCCCAGCAACACAGCCATTACGCAACTGCTGGTCTCCCATCCACTCAGTCTTAGAGCCATCGTGAGCATGGGTTTAGTCCTTGATGATTCCATAGGCACTTGAAGACTGTGTGATACTCCTGAGTCATCCGTCAGAGCATCCGTTGTCGCTGGGAAGCTATAGCCCTTTGAGGGTTCCTACGTGGGTACTCATTACCGACTTTGAAAAATAATTAATTCATAGGCTCTAATAAGAGCTCCAATGCTCCAATGGTGGAAAGCTCGCCGTCATGCAGATGAAATTATGAACCCTTTCACTAAGAGCACAGTAGTACACCTATTCCCCTCATGGCAATATGGCTGCCTTCAGCTGCAAACGGGCCTAAGTCGGAGTGACACACACTTCCGGGCATCAGAGTCGACTCCCCTCCTCCCTTATTAGCTGTGCAGCATTTTCCAGTCTGGTAGAGCCACATAGTTTCAGGGTATCATTGAGGTCTTTTCCTTAGAGTTGATTTGCAAATCAAAGCGAGGAGCCTAATCAAAATGACTTTGGGCTGGAAGCCATGGCAAGAGAACAGGGTTTACGGGACTGTGACACATTTCTCGGCGGAGCGAATGAACTCTCAGAGCCAAACAGGAGAACAGACATCCCCGCCATGAGCAAAGACAGGCTCAGCTCTCGAGAAGACATGGCACGCCGAAGCTCGTGTTCTGCGTCTTAGGCCCGCGTGCTCGAGTTAAAAATAGCCTGCTCACATCAAAAATTAAACAGGAGTGAAAGACGCTGAACGATCAACATTATGAAATTTACAGTGTTCCCACCTCTTCGCATCCCGGGTTAAATTTCGTGAGTTAATATTTCATGAGGTATTTCGGTCAGGTTTGTGTCATTTAAATAAAACCGTGCTCATGAAGGACCATAACAAGATGCTAGCATTCAGGGACATAAAAACAACCATGCTGGTCATTTTCTGTTTGGCCGTGAGAGAGTATTGCCACCCTTGATGAGAAGACCCTTTTTGCAGACACGTGGTGACTTGGCGCAAAGCGTCTTTTCTCATTTGTTCTTCACTGAAGCCTTCCGAGGTACTCGGGGCAGGAATTATGTTTACGGCAAGAACGGTGTGATCAAAATAATGGAAACAAAAGAGTCACCATACCAGCCATGCTCAGTTATAACTGGGGTGCCCCAGTGCGCAGGGCGGGAGTGCATTGCAGCGCTCAGTAGATGACACGAGACGCCACATTTGGGTAATGTTCTCATTAGCAATTCTCGCACCTTCCACAACGCCCGGATTTTACCGTGCCTTCTCTTAGTTATCTCCACGAGGAACGTTTTCATCAAAACTGGGTATTTGGTGCTTGAGAGTTCTCCTGACACTGCTTCTTGCTCACCAAATAGAGTCATAATCCTTAGTTTGTAACTTCAAAATCCTTCACACAATAAGCAATTGCTTCCCCAAAGAGGATTGTGACTTCAGATGGAGAATAAGCTGCTGAAGGAAATTAACTCTCGAGAAATGAAAGTCCTGTTTCTGCACACTCGGCGGCAGGGGGAGAAGAAGCCAGCGGCAATCCCACCAATGTCAAAGCATTCTTTATTCTGCCTACAGAATTGCAGGACAGACAGGGTACTCATTAGGTTACTCCACCCTGGCACACGGATCTTGCAGGTGGGAGAAGGTAAGTGTGACCCCCTCCCTGCAGTCACTGGGACCTCCTCTGTAAGTTTGCCTGGGAGGCTGTGGCTGTCTTAGACTCCCTCAGTTCCTAACTGGAATGAAACCCAAACCATCTTGAGAACGTTCCCCTTTAGATGTTCACCCTCCAGCTGAATCCTAAAAGACTTTCTGTTGTTTGCACCTGAAGAAGTGGGGAATTCTCAGAGGTAAGAGGAAACCAACACCTAGCATTTCATTTGGCAAAAAGAAAACAGAGACGCGCATGTTCAAAAGTGCTATGTGCATTCACAGATGAACACGTTTGCCCCGGAGATCGAATTAGCAAAGACGAAAGCGAATCCGCAGAGCGCAACGGTGCCACATCGCCAGGCAAATCCTCCATCTTCCCATGCTCGGCCTGTCCAGGGGCCAGTCAGGAGATGGATGAGGACCAGAGGTGAAAGACTTTGGAGACCACGGTGACAGCTGAGTCCCAGCGACACTAGAATAAGCTGGAGCAGGCCGCTCCCCACTCCACCTCTCCGGCCCTAGCTTTCCTCGCCTGGATGGTGAAACTTGGGGGATACTTGTTCTTTCCTACTTCAAGGGATTATTTTTATTTACAAAAGTATTTAAAAAAATTTTTTTTCTCCATGAAAAGAGAAAAAGAGTAAGGGAGAGAGAGAAAGATAGATACTCCTAACGGAGTCCTCAGCCACAACCCACCCCTGGCCCCAGCCAGCCCGGATCATGGGCATACCTGATGAAGCATTATTGCTAGCGGGAATCCGAAACCAAGTCTGTGTTTCAACCGCATTCTTCTACTCTGCCTTTGCCATGAGAAATTCTTATTTATTGCCGGTGTCCAGCCGGCGCGGGAAAAGAAGACAAAGGTCTCGGTGCCTTTTCATGCACGTCCTGAGTCGGACACCCCCCAGAGATCGCTCTCTGAAGAGTGACCTCTGCTAGGAATCATCGTGCCTTTTTATTGAAAATGTGATACATGCAAGTAAATGGGTGAGGGGCTACGTGTTCTAATTATCAGCTCATAAAGTTTTAACAATAGGGAGCATAGGTTTTATTTAGGGTTGGGTTAAAGGTGGGTCTAGTGCAGTTCCGCAGTTGTTCGTTTGATGTAGGCGTCTTCATGGAATGCAGTTTCGGGAAAGCAGCTCCAGCAAACAGAGATAATTATCAGCTGATGCGGTGCAGCAGCCATCTTGTGATTACCGAGCACGATGCTGAGAAAAGAAAATCTCAAGTACAGGTATTAGTTCTTATGGATCTCAATAAAGAATGGAACTTATATAATTTTATAGGGCTCTAAAACTTAATTCAAGGAATCCTAATATATCTTTAAAAAGGTAAAACTATTATTTACTAGGTAAGGGAGGGGACAGCCTTTTCAACTGGCGGTAAAGTGCATAGCAAGTTAATGAAGGACTTTAAGGTGAGTTTGTGGCATACTTAAAACGTTCTATTGTGCCTGTGGCTCCACTGCTGTGTATTTTGTTAGAACATTAGCCATGGTGGGGTGGGAGTGCCCTGGGCCCGTTTTGGCCTAAAAGATTATTCTTAAGCTTATGTTAAATGTATCTTGAAGGGCCTTCCAAAGGTCAAGAAAATTTCTGCCTAGATGTGACTTCAGCACACCCTTTATTGTGATCGGAGTAAAGCATTATAATTAACAGTAGGTGGTCAGAGCAAAGGGGAGCGGTCGGGGGACTTCCTGGAAAATTTTATCATATACTCAGGATGTATAATCTTTCTAGATTTCTGGGTGCGCTGTTCCTTACACCCACAGTCTGTGCAAAGTGGTGCTTTGGTTCATCATCTTAAACTGCTTCCTTTGGGGTTCAGGCTGCGCCCCTTGGTGCAATGTTGTGGGTTTCTGGGAGCCAGCTTCTTCGTCTTCCTCTGTCTGCTTTGTCATCCAAACCCTTCCAGCCTGAAGACTCCCGGTCACTTCAGCTTCTCAGAAAGATCGCATTTCCTTATCATTTCAGTCCTCCCCTGGACATCTTTCAGCTCTGCAGAGCTTTCAGAGGAGAAATCCAGTCTCAGCCGGGCTGGCTGGCTTTCTTTTCAGCTTGTTTGTGTAGAGGTGCCCTGGCCATACCGCAGGCCTCTCCTCAGCCTCCCTGCCTCCCAGGTCCCCAGGTGTGCTCAGGCACCCAGGTGTTCAGACTGACCTGGGACCTGAACGTCAGGCATCCCCTGGGCCCTGGTACTGTGCAGCGGCACCCTACTGCCTGCGCCACCCTGGCTGGGACGTGAGCCAGACTTTGATAATCCCTCCTGGAGTCCCTAGATGGCACAGGCCTGCTGGTAGTTCTTCCCAGCCTGGCATCCTGTCCCCGTCCTCAGGCTCCATGGTGACCTCTGACGTCTCGGTTCTAGATCACGTTATCCCACGGAAGCCCTGACCCGGACTCTCAGCCTTTCCTTTGCTTCCAGAGCAAGACCGGCTCTTCCCGCGAAGCCCCACTCTTCCCTGAGTCTCGGCAGATGGTACTGTCAGGCTTCTCCTTTCCCTCTCTCCTAACCCCCCCTCTCTAACTGACATTAGCTACCGTATCAGACCATACTCCAGAATTTCAGTGACTAACACAACGAAGACTTAAACCTCATTCTCGCTAATCAGGTTTCCTGATAGGGCTGGGTGGTTCTCCTCCACCCTAAAGCTATGCTGTCTGGAACGTGGCCTTTTGGGGTGCAACCGAGGACGCAGGGTGGTGGAGAAGGTGCACTGGCATTCACAACCCTCCACCAGAAGTGACATGTCACCCCTAATGGCCACAAATAATCGCACGGTCCCAGTGTACTTGCAGAGAAGGCCGGGAATGGGAGAGTGCATGGGCTGTTTGGTGAAGGCCCCTCTCCACCGGCCCCGCTGCCTCCCTTGCTCATGCACACATGCACACATGCACACATGCACACACGCTCTGCGGCTGCGGAGAACTTTGGCCCTCTGGGACCTCAACTTGTTTTCAGTGAGAAACTTCCCGAGTGAATGTTAGCTTCCTCTCTGTGTGTTTCATTCTTTCTGCTTTTTGTTTGTTTGCTTTAAAGTTTACTGATTTGTTCCATGAGCATATGCATTTTTAAAAAATTTATTTAACTTCATTTATTTATTTATTTTTTATTTGACCAGAGAGGGACAAAGTGATAGAGAGGAAGAGAGAGAAAGTGAGAAATCAAGCCGCCAGGAAAGGACTTGAACTGTGGTTGGCCATGTGGGAATCCAGAATCTTTAACCACTCCACCACCTGCCAGCCCCCCATGAGCATATGAATTTGACTAAGAGGAAAAGTGAGAGAAATACAGCACCCCCAACAGAGTCTGATGCCATGATCCAATCCAGCCTTCACTTAGCTGCCAATCAAGGGCTCACAGATCCTGCTCTACTCCGGGAGGTCTCTGGACTTGAACTGGGAACCTTCCCATATGGGCTGGCCCTGAAGAGCATCACATTTCACAGCTGCTCCCCTGTCCAGTCCCAAGCAACTCTTTCTGTTACCTTGTGCAGTGTGACCTCTACCCCATCATCTGATTCTGAGAGGGCACTAGTCACGCTTTCTCAAAGCCCCCATTCTCCGATCCATCGGAAGCCTTGAACACATCAACCTCCCTTTCCTGGTGAGGTCCCGTTCTCCCTCAGCAGACCTCATCACCTGATTCTTACTGGTTTCTGTTCCCATCTCTCTCACTCTGTCCCGTCCTGGTCTTACCTGGAGGCAATTCCCCAAGTTCAACCACTGGCCCTCTTCTTCCTCGGCTGGACACCCTCGGCATCGAACTCATTGGTTTCCATGCCTTTGGTATCACCTGTGTGCTGCCAGTTTCTGGGGGGATACGGGCTTCAGGGCAGCCAGATCCTGCCTTGCCATGTCCCTTGGGTATGTTATGAAATTTCCCTGAACTTCAGTTTCTCTGTAAGTGTAGGATAGCTAAGCATCCCTCCCAGGGTTATAGGAAGGATGAAACAAAAGTTGCAGTGAAAGTGTTGACTTCAAGAAATGCACAACAGAGGTAACTTTCTCTCTTTCAACACTTCCATTCCGCATCTCAGCCACATTTCATTCATCCAAGTATATCGTACCTCCTTTCATGGACTCGTTCTTTATTCCCCAAAGACGTTGAATATCTCCTCCGTGCTGGACACAGTGCCAAGCTTTGGCAATAGGGACAGAAAGAAGGCAGAAGCTTTTAGAGCCAAAGAGGAAGGGAATCTCCCCATTAGGTACCCAAGGCAAGCCACTGAAGTGATGTTCTAACAAGCACCTAATTTTTCATGCAAAAACTAAGGCAGAAATTAAGATTAGAATTCCCATTTGTGTGCAAGGGGCTTCTTCACTCAGCCTTAAGGTCAGCCAGTCATAGGTCATGAATGGTGCATGGTGACCCCCCACGGTCTAAGTGGGTGTCACATGAGGAAGGGTTACAGTGGGCCCCCATTCACAGATATGGATGCAGCCTCTCCAAGTATGTCATGTTTCTTTGTGCCCATTAAGTGCATTTGAGGATTGGATTACTTATTATTATTATTTTCTAAATTTATTAGAGGGTGTGTACACTCTTCAGAGAGAGAGAGAGAGAAAGCATCCCCCAATGGGACGTGTTCACACCGCAATTCTTTCTCTTCCATTTCTCCAGCTTGTTGGGATTTGGGGTAGTCATTTTCATTCCCCTGGAGTACTTCTCAAGCTGCCGGGTCCAGGACTCGATCCTTAATCACTAGACAATGGGGCCGGTCTTAGATCATCTATTTTTAACCAAACTAACTCACCCAAGATGAACAAATGGTTTAAAAACTGTTTCATGGACAAAAATTGTAAATTGAAGCTAATACTAATACTTTGTGTGCTCTTCTAATTTATCACCCGATCCAGGACACTTCTCGGGGTAAGGGACACTCTGTTATTATGCCAGGGAACAGGGGTGAACTGCGAACCCTAGTAATAACACCAGCAGAAGCGAGCAGAAAGACAGCAGAGCTGACTTCGACTCCAGGTACCAGCTCTCCATCAGCCACACTCAAGCTAAAAAGCAATCATAATTTAATAAGGTCTGTCAAGAAGCTAACCAAAATATTTTGAAATGATTAAAAAGGATGTTTGAAATACGAATTTATATCCACTCTCATCCACAATAAACTACGTCGTTAAAGTGTCCTGCTCTTTGGAATGTCAGCATTAGTTAATCAAATTAAGCCATCACATTAGCAAAATATTTAAAAATATTGTCTTTTTCATCTTAATCTTCTCCTCATTTTTTATGTATAGTTTGTAATGTATCTGGGACATAGCAGATAATGCAATGGTTATGTCACTGCACTCCTATGTAGTCAACGGTGGTTCGAATCCCAGACCCAGAGGCTTAAAACTCACGCTGGGCATGTATGCATGTGTGCCCAAGATCCCAAGAGATGAATGGCAGAGAAGGGACTGCAGCGTGGCCATCCTTCCTGGGGGTGATTTCTCACTTTCTGCCTCTCTGTGTCTCTCCAGCGAGTACATACACCCTAAAGCAAAAAGGTACTTCTCAAAAAAAGAAGTACTAATGTAATGCATCTACTATGTTAGTATTGCAGCATGCATACATAATTTAAAAATAACAGTAAGGCATGGGGTGTTAAAAATGTTTTGTTGACAGATATACATATAATGAAAAATGTTGGAAACCACTGATCTACGGAGTGTCTCTAGGATCTATCTAGTTGCAGTTCCAAGACCCAATGTCTTGGCCTCAATGTTCAAATGTCACTCTGAACCAAATAAGTAAAAATCACATATATCATTTTCCCTTCAAGGTTCTACCTTTTGACTGCTCAGTCTCCCTCCCGGACACCTCCAGATTTCCAAATTCAAGGCTTTTTAGAAATGATTATTGCCAGAAGGCATGTGCATTCCCCACAGAAAGGGAGCGAGAATATGCCAATGGGACGTGGTCACACCGCCATCCTGCCTCCTCCATTTCTCTGCCTTGTCAGGGTTTTGAACATGCACACATACATACACATCAAGTGTGTTTTCAACCCCCTATGTCAGAATTCAAACCACACTTGGCTATGTGGGATCTAGCTCCATGTGGGATTGGGCTGGATCTACCAGCCTGTCCCCAAGGCCTTTTTTTTAAAAAAAAAAAAAAAAAAAAAAAAAAAAAGGTATTTATCTCTTTCATAAATGAGAGAAACAGAAAGAGGCACACAGAGAGAGATAGAGCTTTGCTGACAGGCTCCCCTTACCATGATCCCCCGAGCCTTGGCCAACCTGGATCATGGGCACACACACTCCTGGGAGGTCTCTGAATGTAAGCTGGTCACTTTCCCATGGGGGCCCACCACATGAAGTGCTGTGACCACTGAGTCCCCTGCTGGGCCCGAGTGCAGGGCGTAGGAGAGCTTTGACTCTGCCTTCTGCAAGACTGTTCTCTTCCCAATGCCCAATTGTTCCTTGGGCTTCTTCCTCCCTCAGCTCTCTCCAGCCTTGCTTCTGCTTTCCTCCAGCTTCTCATTGCATCCTCTCCTCCGCTGTTAGAACAAGGTCCTAAGGCTCTCCTTCCTTCCAAGTTCCTCCCTCTCCAATCCTTTACGCACTTTGCTATCACATTCACCTTTCTAGACTGCTAGTCTCGTTCTGTCTCTCCCAACCCTGACTCAAAAGTCCTTCATTATCCTTGACTATGAAGGCTCTTGCAAGTCTTGAAGACTTTAAGACCTTCTGCCATCTGACCTCTCCCTTTCATTGATTCATTTAATAAAAAAAAATATTGATTGAGCATTTTCTTATTTCCAGGCACTCTGAGGGTCAGTAGACATACACTGGGGGGGTGGGGGGACAACAAAACTAAGCACCTCCCATGGGACAAATGCTGAGTGGGTGAACAAGATGACATCGTTTTTTCTTACGAGCCTTTTTTAGGCTCTGAGATCAAAACGTATTCTTTCTATCACATCTTACATCTGACTTTCTCTGTTGGATTTCTTGAGCTAAAATTCTTCCCTCCTTACAACACACTAGATTCCTTTCTTAGTTCTGTCTTGTCTCCATACCTCCCTTCCCTTCTGCCCAACTGTGGCAGCCTGTCCCCTACCATATCTGTCCATCCTCCGAGGTGCCATTCCTCCTTTATGATCATATGACACTCTCCTGCCTAACCCCTATTCATTTCGTCCCTATCAAGCCCCATGCCAGTCATTTGGGACTGTCTCGTGCATGGTCCCCTTCTGTTACTTGGGTATATGCACAGGTAGGGTCTTCCCAACTAGCCTGCAAACCTCTCCCTCTGTGCACGTGTGGTTGTGGTCTACCACATCGCCCCTATCGTTACAGATGCTCCTTAAATATTCAGCCACACCAAGATTGGTACAGTGGGCTTCATAGGGCAGGGATTACGGGAGTCTTTTTATTTGCAATATATTTTCCATCTTCTTTATGATGCGGCTATATTACTTTTATAATGAAAAAAATTACAAATAAAACCAAATAAAATACTTCTTTAATTCATTTTAATTGAGATGCAGAAATAATTGTTCTCATTAGGTAGCTAGACCTTGGAAGTACTAGGGCTAATTTAGACCAGATTGGAAAAATTCACAACTGGTTATTAGCATACACCAGTTCCTCGGAATATAAATTGCTCTTTCTCGATGACAGACCAGATTTTCTGGGACACAGCTAATTTTACCCTAGTTCTGGATTTCCTAGAACATCCTCTGGGGTCATAACAGGAGCTGCTGTCTGAAATGCCTACTATCAGGACTGGTGTGTTACACAGTAAACCTATGAAAACACGTTCGTTTGGTTTCTAGCAGTTGTCACATGAGTCTTAAAGGACTTTTGCTTTCAGTGCAGTGTGTCATGGCATCTTGGGAAGATGCAAGGAACCCCAGTGATCAGCAACAACTGGAGCAGGAGCAATGACGTTCGCTTTTCTAGCCGTTAGAACAGAAGAATGATTTGCATAAGATGATGGATAGTCTTCATTTACCTGGTTAACGTTTTAAGGCAATGGGAAGAAGGGTGGTGGGTAGGTAGACCTCCTCTAAGATTAAAAATCAGCCTGAGGGACCAGCAGTTAGCGTAATGCCTTTGTCGCTGGACTCCTATGTAGTCGACCGCGGTTCAAGTCCCAGACCCAGCGGCTTAAACTCACACCAGGCGCGTGTGCGTGTGTGCCCAAGATCCCAAGGAGAATGGAGAAGAGATTGCGGTGTGGCCATCCACCCCGGTGGGTGATTTCTCGCTTTCTATCTCTCTGTCTCTCTGGCAAGCTCATGTGCCCTATAGCAAAAACCTCTCAAAAAAAAAAAAAATCAGCCTAAATTCTGCAGCAGAGTCAAGCAGCTTAGGGGGACACTGAGGAAGGAATAGGACCCCTGCAGAGCAAATATGTAGTTTTCTTCAACCACCAATTCTTTCTACCGTCTGTCTCTCCGACTGGCTAATTGAGCAGTGAGTTTTATTGCTTTGATCATTTATGTCATATCTTTTTATCTCTCTCCCACTTAACTCTCCCTGGTCCGTGAAGGGCAGTTTTGATATCTAGCCCAGTTGAAATTTGCTGAACTGGTTCAACAGACCATGTATCTAGAGGATTAAGCTGCCCACGCTTTTCCCCACTGCGGTTGTGCTGCAAAGAAGAGAAAAAAAAGAAAAAAAAAAAAGCATTCTCACCCCACTTTTCTGATAAAGCAAGCCCAAAGCGTTCAGCTGTCTTTGGTGGTAGATGATAAATAGGCAAGGCAGAGACGCTCTGAGGACTTAAGCACAGGCTGTGTTTCTGCTCGGATGTTCTTTGCTTTAAGATCCTATCTGGGGGTGTTCAGGGTTAGGAATTGGAAACTTCTGGAACATACGTAATAGGCACCAGAAGTGCTTTATTCTCTGAAAAGGTACAATGATCACATTGGGGAGGAATGGTGTCCCCAATGATAAATGTACTTTCTGTTCCAGCTCCCACCTCTTCTTACTCCTACAGAAGAGACAACGTTAGCAGCGCTCTACTCCCCACCACCGGAAGCACCTCTCAGTCAGCTCCAATTGCAAGATGAACTATGGCTAGAACAAGATAATACGGGGAAATTGGGTGTCCAAGGACTGCAGATTTCAGCATTTTCCCTGGTGCCATCTGAGCAAAAGGGCTTCCAAGGGAGCGGAGAGGCCTCCAAGCGTGAATCCGATTCAGGATAAACAAGGCAAGCTGCCAATGGCCTTCCCTCTCCCCGGCAGGGTTACATAAGCACCTTCCCACTTTTTCAAAAATTAGACTCTCTATTGATTTAGTGCTCACCATGGTACCGTGTGATTTACGACCCAGGAGATGTCAGACAGCATTCAGGCTGTTTTCCGAGGTTCCAAGCCAAAAACACAATGAAGTAATGTAGAGGGAACCTTTCTCACTTGCAGAGAAACCCCAGAAAATCTCATCCCCATCCTTCAATCCATCTCTGCTTTGCTTAAGGCCTCCTTTAGATAAGCCATGGGGAAAATTAAACTTCAGATCTGACCACTTTCTCCGACAATGCCTATCTCTGTGGAATGGAACTAGCATGACAGCTGTCTCGTGCTGTTTTCTGATGGTCTTCTCAACTCTTCCCACCCTCCCAGTTGAGACATTGAAGTCTGAGGTGTTCTACTGCTTGGTTTAACAAACATTCATCGAACATCTGCTTTATGCCAGCACCACAATGTGGATCTGAACAAAGACGAGTGCGTCACAGCTTCCTTTTCCTTCAGAGAAGATAGCAGATGTCGTGGAAATGGCTGGCTGTCCAACAGACCTCATGCGACCCTTTGTGGTGCAGAATCTGACCTTCTTGCGTCTGGGAAGAGCCATGGGACCATGACCAGCTCTAGATGTGAGCAGAAGTTGGGTGTCTTCCAGCCTTGGCTTGTAACTCCTCACCTAAAGCACATTCACATGCACATGTGCAGTTCTCTTCATCTTCTGTTTGGATAGAATGAAGATGAGTCCCAGGGCAGCCTCGGAAACCACATGCTAAAAATGGCCAAGCTTCTCTTAGCCTGGATCCCTAAATGACTCTGTGGAGGAAGGATACCTATTCATCCACTCCATGCCAATATCCCAGCATGAAGATATAAATTTCTGCCACACATGAGCCAGTGTCCACCTCTAGGTCTATTGGTTCTAGCATTCTAACATGAAGGAAGAAATAACTACATTAAAATAATAACATTGTGAACAAAGAAGAGGAGTAGGGAGAAACACGGACATGGCCAAGGTTCAAAACTGGAATAGCTTTGCAATGAAAGCCTTCTGCCAGGAGCGGGTCTCGGCCATAATGAATAAGCACACCAAACCGGGCAGAGGAATCCTCTGAAGTTCCTAGTTGTATTTTCTCATGTGCTGATAGATACTGAAAGTCAAATAACGCTGGGATAGAATCGGGTTAAACAAAGATTTACAGATCTCTTCCTCTCAGAAGTTTCCAAAGACTTGACTATTCCAGGATGCGTTAGAATATTCCAGGATGCACTTGAGTATTCCAGGATGCACCAGACCAAAGCAGCTGGAAGCTTTGCAGAACTCCCTGTCTGATTAGAGTACAAGCCAAGCCCTTAGCGTGACCTGTAAGAACTGATGTGATCCATTCTCTGTCTTTTCTCTGGCCTTACCTCATGCCACGATCCATGAGATCTCGGGCACTGAAAAAAAATGGCCAGGGCTGTATATATTAACTTCTGAAAGCCTTTCTCAGACTTACTCGATCAAAAAATTCTAATTCAAAGAGTATCCAGGCTACTAGAATCCTGCAGAATGCATCTTGAAAAATGCAGGTTCAGAGGAAGTTCTAACTCTCTCCCTGCGACATCATATGGACTCAGAGATACATACACAGGCAGAGGGGATCGTCATTCCTCTTATAGGCATGGAGGATAAGGAAGGAGTCTTGGCTGCTGCAAGGAAGACTTTAAGAACCACCTGACAGGGATCAGCAGTTAGCGTAATGGCTATGTGGCTGGACTCCCACATAGTCGACTGTGGTTCGCGCCCCAGACACGGTGGCTTAAACTCACACCGGGCGCGTGTGCGTGGGTGCCCAAGATCCTGAGAGGAGAGTGGAGGAGAGAGGATTGCAGCGTGGCCATCCTCCCGGGGGGAGGGGGGGTGATTTCTTGCTTTCTATCTCTCTGTCTCTCTGTCTTGCTGGCAAGAGCATGTGCCCTATAGCAAAAACTTCTCCAAATAAATAAATAAATAAATAAATAAATAAAAACCCACCTGACAAACAGATTCATAAAACAGAGAGTCAGACTCTCCGTTTCTCCATTGCTTCTCTCTTCAGCTGCAGATGTTCATGATGGGCGCTTTGCAGATCAAAGAACCCCCCTTGCATTTAGTGGTCTCGTGTCAACAGCACCTTGCCAATTTAATCTCTAGGAATTCATCCAAGATCTGACCTGCTTTGGGTTTTGAACTACATTTGGCTTTATCAGCGACTTTGCTAAGTAAGCAACGAGGAAAGCAGGGTCTGTTCCGCTTTGGTGGACCCTGGCCTTCCTCGTCCCTCCCACACTTCCGCCAGCACTTCCCACCAGGCAGGGCTCACCTGCCACCTGTGTTACTCCGCACGGTGGCTGGCATTTGCCGAGAAGTCAAGTGCGTTTCATGACCGTCGTCATCCTCGCTGAGCATTGCCGGTCACCTTCTCGGAGGGTCCCTGGGCTGCGCCTCTCCATACGGCAGCCTCCACGTGCGGCAGGCACCGTAAGGTCAATGAAATGAGAGCAGAGCAGTTAATCATGTGCGACTCCCATCTGTTAATAAACACAGTAAATGGGACAGAATTCATCGTTTGCTTTTGGAGACACAAAGGTTAAGTGCTTTGTCCCCCCTACAAATCAAGACACTGACAGCCCAGAATGGACTAGGGAGAATTGACAGGCCTTTCATTTGTATTTTTTAGTAGTTTATTGATTTCATGAGTGAGAGACAGATAAAGAGACAGAGAGACACAGCATCCCTGACAGGGCCCTGTTCCAGAATCATCCCCAGCCCAGCAAGCCCAGGTCATGGGTACATGAATGCACCAAGTATTCAGGGAGGTCTCTGGACTTGAACCAGGAACCTTTCCATGTGGTCGGCTTTGCAGAGCATCACATTTTACTGCTGCTCCACTATCCGGCGCCCACTAGGGCTATTTTCAACCCACTCCCACCTTCCCTCTCCACTGGAGTGTCCGTTGGCTAAAGTACCTCCATGGCGGAAGAGATGGCGGTGAGAGGAAAGCGCCCAGAGCGTTGCTTGCTGCTTGACGTAAAACGAGGAGAGAGCGGCCCAGCAGAAATGTTCGGTTAACAGACTCCAGTCCTCTCCACATGGAAACACAAGTCTGACCTGTTAGATTTCAGCCCATCCAGACTATAAACCAAATGAGTGTCATTTAAAGAAAGGGTTTCAAAATCCTCCAATCATAGCGACTCGTTTACTCCTCATTGCCAGGCTTGTTAAATAAGGCAGAATGCCATCTCATCTTATCTGAAAGCTGTCTGGCCAAGATCTAAAGGAAAATATTTCCTGGATATGCTGCTGCTGCTTCTTCTTCTTCTTCTTCTTCTTCTTCTTCTTCTTCTTCTTCTTCTTCTTCTTCTTCTTCTTTTTTGGTAGGTTTTTGTCATAGGGCACAAATGCTCACCAGAGAGTGGAGAGAAAAAGAAATACAGAGAAAGTGAGAAATCACCCCCTCCCACCCCAGGGAGGATAATCATGCTACAATCTCTTCTCCTCCCTTTTCCTCATGGGATGTTGGGCACACACACACACACATGTTCAGCGTGATTTTCAAGCTGCTAGGTCTGGGACTCGAACTGCGGTCAACCATGTGGGAATCCTACACCTTAACCACCACGCCACCTGCTGACCCCGACATTACTCTTCATAGGGCTGTTTTTTCATAGTGTCTAGGGGACGAAACAAAAAAAAGAGCAAAAAGAATATATCCCATTGAATGCCAGCCCTCTCTCCCACCCCTAGCTTTTGTCTTGCAAGAATAGTACTAAATGGTTTGAGAACTTTCCTAAGAGATATAGCATGGGTGGATGGGCGTCTGAAGCAGGAACTTCAGATCTCTGAGGTCAGGAAGATACGGGCCTACCCTCTCCAGACTTTGGATTTCAAGAGTCTAACTTGAGATCAATTTCTCATTTGAGTCCTTTTACCTAATAAGCTCCCTCCTTTTCTAGATCACGGCACTGTTTTCCCAAGTCAAAGAGACTGCTACAGGCATGGAACCATGAAGGTGAGATCAAGACAGCCCTCAGTCGGATACATCATCTCCTTCCGAGTCATAGGCAAGTGTGCGCCATCTTGGATCCTCACTATTTCCAAGACGGTAGAGTAAGCTCGTTCAGATGACTCA
>NW_006160034.1:1479544-1506908 GCF_000334495.1 Tupaia belangeri chinensis
GCAGGAAGTAACCTTCCTTCAGGTGCAGCTTATTTTCTTTAAGATCCAGTCCAAATCCTCCCGTAGAGTCAAAAGGCATGCCATGATCTGGCCTCTGTCAATACTGTCAGCCTCATTTTCCATCACTCGTTCATACGAACCCTGGGCTCCAGCATTACCGAGGTACTTGAAGTTGCCGGGCTGCTCCAGGCTTTGTCTTTCCCCTCTGACTTTCACGCTTGCTATCTGTAGTTGCTGGGAGTTCTTGACGGAAGTCTAACTGTCCCCTTCTCAGGGAAGCACACGCCAGGCAGAGTTAAGGACTTCCTGTTTGCGCATCCATCGTGCCTTGAAATAGTCTTTTATAGCTCAACGCGCTTTATGCAATGTCTGTGTTTACATGTTTCTTCTACTAAATTTGGAACTCCTGGAGGTGAACTGGGCTTGGCATGATATGAATGCTCAACGAATGCTCGATGGAAGATGTGGTTATTGGAAGTATAACTGTGTGTATTTCCTAGTGGTGGTGACCGGATGTCTAACCTTCCCAGGTAGTTCGAAGGCCTATGGGCCTTAGATGTTCAATATGTACATCCTTCCATTGTGGGTCCAGGTATCTGCTGATGCTCTTTGGAGTTACCTGGGATCATTTATAAATTTAATAGTGGGGGGGAAATCTGTTACCATGTTCTATCACTAGTATTTCCAATTACTTTATATTTTCATACAGTGCCTATTACATTGGTAGCATGGTGCACTGTGGCAGCGGGATTCCATTTTGTTCCTGTCCATCAATGAGAAGGGAGCCGTGGGACAGGAATGCAACAAGGACAGAATGGTAAAATACGCGGATGCTACTACGTATGATTTGTTTAAGGCTGCAAATATGGAGGAAAGAATGTTCCTGAGTGTGTTATTGCATGATTTATGATCCTCTCAGTCCTAAGAAGCAAATTAAAATCTAGCAGATGGTTCTCTGAAGCCCTGTAACTATAGTTACATGTTTTAAAAGTCAAAAACATCTTAGCGAATTGTTATTGAATTGTAGAGCTTCTTGAAGCGCTAGGAAGGTTTTTCCACCCAGAAGGGGGTGTGGGATTCTGAGGCAGCCAAGCCTTCCAGCTCATTTCCTGGTGAGGATTTTCCTGCCGCCTGAGGCTGCTTCTCCCCAGGCGGCTCGGGTTCAGAGATCGAATCGTGTAAGTAGCCTTGGTCCCAGCTGATGGGTGAATCTTGATGTGTAATAACTGACACCCTCCCACACACACACACACCTAGCATGTAAGTCCCATGCGATCTAGAGGTTTTTAAAGTTTATTTATTTATTTCATCCATGAGCAAGAGAAATTGGGAGAGAACGAGAAGACAAAGCACCCTACCCCCAAGAGGATGTTGACGTGTGATCCAGCCCCAGCTTCGGTCAGTCCAGGGTCATGGGCATGCGTGTACCCCACATACTCCGAGAGGTCTCCAGATATGAACCAGGATCCTTTGCCTGTGGGTCAGTCTCACAAAGTGTCATTTTTGGTTTTTTTGAGAGAGACGTGGTGTTTTTTTTTGTTTTTTTTTTGTTTGTTTGTTTGTTTGTTTTTTCGCTATAGGACATATGTACTTGCCAGAGAGACAAAGAGACACAGAAAACAAGAAATCTCTCCCCTATGGTGGATGGCCATACTGCAATCCCTCCTCCTCCATTCTCCTTTCAGGATCTTGGGCACACACACATGTGCCCGGCGTGAGTTTTAAGCCACCAGGTCCGAGACTCAAACCATGGCTGACTACATGGAAGGCCAGCAACGTAACCATTATGCCATCTGCTGGTCCCCAGAGTGTCATGTTTTATTGCTGCACCACTATCTGGCCCCGAGAGAGAGATGTGTGTTGGCCTTGTTCACAGAAACATCCCTGGCCCTGGGTTAGTGTGTCGAATGAATGAATGAGAGAATGAGAGGTTCTGGTGGTCTTACTCTGGGTGGCACCTCTGTGTGATCACTGTGTTCCCGTTAGCGTAACCGGTCAGAACTTGCCTGCGTGGCAGAGGCCTGGATGGCAGAGGCCTGGTGCTGACCGCTGACTGCAGCTTGGAGTAAGGTTGCGGGATTGGGGCTGACCCCGACTGCAGGGAGGGAGTGTGCAGGGTGGCTGTGTCAACGGGACCAATCTGGACAGTCCCAGTTTCAATAATGAGATGCTTAAATTCACCAATCCCAATCCCAACCCCTCAAGTTTCAGTACTCCCCTGGAATTTGTATATTCAGCCTTTATCGAAGACTAGAATGGGAATTATTTTCAAGAAAAAGCCATTCCTGAGCACGTTCAGGAAGACAGTCTTTTTTTAAAAAAATAATTATTTATATAATTTTATTTATCCATTCATTTATTTTAATTTGACAGAGAGAGATGCACAGAGAGAAGAGATGGAAAGTGAGAAAGCAAGCCACCAGGTCTGGTATTCAAACCATGGTCGGCCATGTGGGAGTGTCCAGCGCTTTAACCACCACGCCACCTGCTGGTCCCCAGGAAGACAGTCTTTTGAGGGAACCTCACTGTCTCCTGGATGGCGTCACTTGTAACAAAGCCTGCCTCCTCTAGGAACCTGATGGCACAGAGTTTGGCTCTTCTGGCAGGAGGTGATGGTTCCCACCTGTCCCTACTCTGGTTTGGTAGGCATTTCTTCCCAAAGCACTGAGCAGTGCTTGCAGGAAGAGCAGGAATACTGAACTCCTGGGCCTGAATTCTAAAGAGAGTGGGTCTGTTCCTCCCTCCCTGTTATGGGTTCAACCCGGTTCTTGCCCTGATACCCGTCATCAGCTTCATTCCTTCTCAGTTCCCTGAGAAAACCGCTCACTAACGGTGGCTCCAGATGGCTGCTGTTCGCTTCGCCTCCCCAGGGAACTTCCCTGGGTAGCACTGGCCTCTTCCATGCCAAGCCTTGGCCCTTCCTCGAAACCCCACTTCCTTATGGGTAAACAGCTGGGTGTGTCCAGCCAGCCCTGAGATATGAAACATTCTTTTATTTTTTTGGAGAGGTTTTTGCTATAGGGCATGTGCGCTCGCCAGACAGACAGAGAGACAGAAAGCGAGAAATCACCCCCCCAGGGGGGATGGCCATGCCACAATCCCTTCTCCTCCATTCTCCTCTCGGGATCTTGGGCACGCATGCACACGCGCCCGGCGTGAGTTTAAGCCACCAGGTCTGGGACTTGAACCATGGTCAACTACATGGGAGTCCAGTGATGTAGCCATTACGCCAACTGCTGGTCCCCCGAGATATGAAACATTCTAAAGAAATGATGAGTCCACTGATTGCCTGACATGGAGGGAAATGAGGTCATCTGAGAAATCTGGTGCATCTATGCAAGGAGACACATGAGCTATTTCTTTACCTCAGTTGATACGTTTTCCTGGTTCAGTCTTGCTCGCTTGAGACAGAAAATCCCAAACCTCAGAAGACCCAACTTCTCCCTTTTGATGGAGTTTTCTGACAAGACTTTGGAGATTACCAAGGGTCATTTTAATCAAAATGAAAGACATCTCCTATTAAGATGGCTTTGCTGACAAATAATTAAGATGAATTACTGGCATATACTCGTCCCCGCTGCCTCATTGATGTCTATTTGGAGTAAGCACATGAAGCTCATAGTCCATGCCTCAGCTCTTTAAAAGCAATTTATAACCTAACTCACCATCCTAACTACCTGAGAAGATTTGAATCCTAAACCTGTCACCACCCATTATTTTCATGGGGTCTTGACAGTTCTACATTAAAACAGTTTATAAGTAAAAGTTAACAAGGCCTAGAGAGAGTGATTTATGTCTCAATGTATGAAACAGTCAACATTTTTTCCCCGGCCAAAGATAGCCCAGAGCTCTCTATGGGCTGAAGGGAGAAAATTATCTCGGAAAGATGAATAGCTCAGGCCTTTGGGCAGGAGGCTGATGCGTGGTCCTGGGCTTGAGGCCCAGGCATGAAGCAAAGCTTATGAATGTGAAAAGCAAAGTGCAGCCTCCTCGCTCCTCCTTTCCGGCACCACAACCTTCCTGAGTCCATGTCACTCTTCAGGTATTTGGTGGTACGCAGGGAGGGTTCGCTTTTTTCTTCATGAGGTGAAAATTATCCTTGGTGTGTCAAAGGCAACAATGAGAAGTCACACATTGTCTTTTTGTCACTAACCAATATGGACAGGGACTCAGAGGAGGCTGGCGAGGTGTTTATGAGGTAGACTACCACCTCCCCCTAAAATCACACTTCAGGGAGTTTAGAGCAGCTGGGTGCTTTCTCTCTTTGACCTTGGGCCTCCTTTCGCCAATGAACTGATGAATGCTCCTTCTGAGAAGCTCTCCTACCTGTGAAGAGAACTCCCACTTCCCACCCCAGTCATAGCAGTTAGCGAGGGCTGTCTACCACATATCACAGACAGGGCCGTTGGAAGACAGAGATGAATCTTCTCACAGTTCTGGAGGTTTGAAACCCTGGACCAACGTGTCAGCAGGTCTAGTTTCTCCTGAGACTTGTTGGCTTGAGGAGGACGGCTTCTCGCCGTGTCCTCCCAGCTGTGCCTTTTTTTTCTCTGTATATACCCAACCCTGAAGTCTCTTCGCCTACCCAAATTCCCTCTTCTTATAAGAACTCTAGTCGGATTGGATCAAGTGCCACCCTAGTGACCCCATTTTAACTTAAGTACCTCTTGAAAGGTCCTATCTCCAAATAAGGTACATTCTGAGATCATTGGGTTGGGTTTTACTTTACAAATCTGGGGGAGGGTGGGCACAATTAGCTTACGGCCCTGGTCAATTGCCCAAGGATCCAGCTGCAAATTCCTCCAAGGGAAGTACACTGAGCGTTTTCTCCAACCCTTGGTATGGTCAAAATGACCCGGAATAAAAAACCATCCTCCCCGAAGGAAATAGAAATGCCACCTTAGAAAGAGAGCTGTCGAGGGACCTAAAAACAGCTCAGCAAACACACTCCTTTCAAGGACATGATGTTGTTTCCTCGCTAAGGTTCATCGATCAAATCTCTCTTTTTCTTTTTAAAGAAGAAGGGGGCTTGTCCTTTCCCCTTTTACTCAAGCGTATCATTAAGACAACATCCTCTCTTGGCCACAACTGCATTCCATTTTTGGTACCCAACTTTCTAAATGGGAACCGAAGCTAATTTAGGGTGCTCCGGCCTGAAGCTGGTATGGTAGGTATTTCTCCATTATTTCAAGTGAGAATACGCAAGTGTGATCGGAGCTGCTCCCAAGATAAGCTGGCCATAATATTTGCACTGTCACCATGATCACAGACCAAGGTAAGAGGCCAGCATGCTATTTTTACTCCCTAGTTTTTCACTCCTGGGTGTTAAATACAAGAAGAACAAGTGAAAAGCACATGGCTTCGGCCCCTACCGCAGAATACAAAATGCCCACCCTTTCTTTTTTTGGAGTTGGCTGGGCTAAAAGTCAGGGATGACACAGATCCGACTGAGGTGATTCGGCGCGGAGGAGATGCCTCTTAATTGTGTTTGCTGCCCAGAGCAGAAAGCATGCCCGTTCGAGGTACTTGTTGTATCATTTTTAAATCAAGGCCATCTTTTTCTCAGTGGTAAACGTGAAATGTTTTTAAAGGCCAGACTTAGCATAAAATCTATTGGTTGCTATGGATACCACTTACCACACAGGACTGCGCTCTGTGTTCAACTGTGTGATTTTCTCTATTCAAAGGTTCGGCATTGTCAAAAAAAACAAATTACTTTTTCTGTTGTTTATCTCAAAGTTCATTATGGGAACGGCAATAAATAAGGAGATATTCATGGGTGCAGGGGAACCACGACGTGGGGAGTCACTTGGGCACCATCGTCTGAAAATGCACTATTTTACAATAATTAGAGCCAAATTGGCTATTGTTAGGAAATAAAATGCGTTTTGATCTTTTTTTTGTATATGTGAATGTGAAGAAAAGCAGGTACTGGGAAGTCTGCTCCCAACAAAATTACATGGTAATAAGGCTTTTCACACCTACACAGCGTTTTAGTAACGAAGCTCTAAAAGAGTGAGATGAAGCCCAGGGAGGCTTGCAACTTGGTACCTGAGGCTCGTGGCTTTCCTCTTTATGAGAGAAACGCGGGTTCAGGACCTCGTGCTCACTGAATTATTCATGCCATCTTTCCATCACATCTCTTTAGGGCTGGAGCCTGTTAGGCGGCTTTTATTAAGTGTCCGGGTCCACCCCGTTCCGACACAGCCCAGAAACCCGCACTGCTGTCCACCGCTAATTAGCTTGAACATTTGCAGCTGGTGACTCCTTTCAATTCCTCACTTTGTCCCTCCCACCTCTCCTCCCCAGAGGAAAGGTGAAGGGAAAGAAAACTCACGAGGAATTTCCAGAAGTACCAAGAGGGAGTGTCTCACATTCCTGGAGGGTATTCAGAGATAATTTGGTGTCAGCAAGTTCCCAATGGCTGCAGCCGGTTGTATTTTGCTAACTCCCCATTCATCAAGGAATGCATGCGCTGAACAGGGACCTGCTACTTATTTAAGTTCTCCTGTCACCTCTCTGGCACTCCTTGATTGGGGCGATTTGCATGACAATGAGATGGGGGGACCTTAATGAAAGCATCTGTTCTGGATGTGCTTGTGTCATTGGGTGCCTATGACAATAGCCTACGGGAGGGGGACATTCTCATTCGGGATCACCATTAAGCAGCACCCTGATGCCCCCAAAATGCAAATTTCAACTTATCTCTGCTCTAAGGTCCATAGTCAGTGGAGTTGTCAAGGCTGCTGGGTTAACAGATTGCACTCCTAGAAGCCACTGGCAAGATGCACTGGTAATTAATTTACATATTGCAGACATAAACACAAGGCAGAATGAAAGCGAGAATGCCCAAGGAAAGCTCTAGCAGTGCTGGTAATCTCCTCCCTGAGCGCTAGTCCTTGTGGGAAACTGGCTGAGCTGGTCCTGGTGTTTCAGACCCACGCCTGAGAGGCCAGAGCCCTGAAGGCCAAGGGTGCTGGGTGGGAATCAGAAGTTGCAGCTGGGAAGGGGACAGTGGGGATGAGATGGTTGCCCTGTGCCTAGAACCTTGCCTGTCACACAGTAAAATAGGCAGAAAAGACTTGTTATTGAGTTGAAGAGGAGGCGGGTGATGCAGGGATGGGGCTGTGCAGGGGTGACCAGGCCCAGCACCTGCTGCTGGTCCTGACACGGGTTCCTGTCTCACGCTCATGAAGAATGAGAGACACAGACCCAGAGAGGGGATAACAAACAGAGTTTATTAAGAAGGGGAAGGAAGAACAAAGCTCCCAAGCATGGAGCGGGTCCTGGAAAGTGGGTTGTTGAGGAGGAAGTGGGGCAGGGTGCGTTTATCTGGGTCAGAGAAGCTTTGTCTGGGCTTGTTCTCTTGGGCATGCTTTCTCTTCTCTGTGGGAGGTCACATGCTAGATGGGTCTGGTTATTTCTCCTAATTGTGGAGTGGGTACAAGGTCAGGAGATTCTTTGTCTAAGAGCTTTGGACCATCAAAACCATTACCTTCTCTTCTGGGAATGTGGTGGGGTCTGAGAAAAAGCCTTTGTTTTGGGTCATGCCGCCCAGGTCAACCAATGAGCCCCTGTTGCAAGCTGTCTCTTCCCAGTAAGCAGTTACGCTGCATCTCCATCTTACAATGGAGTCATTTCATGATTCCACGCAAATGCCTATCCCCTAACTGTATTTCCAGGGTCCCTGGCCCCTACCTCACAGGTATGAGAGGTAGTTGTAGCAGTTAAACCCTTCATTGTGTAGCAGTGAGCAACACACACCAGCTGTGTGTCAGAGCAAACTCCGGAATGTCAGGTCCATTCAACTACCTGGCCCCACAGAGAGGCATGAACACCAGGCCTTGCTTAAGCCCCTCACTTATTTAAGGGGTTATTGCCCAAAAGGTATCTTAATTTACAGTAAATAAACAGACACTACAAATGGTTATAGATGTACAGTATGGCCTTACCCTTTGGCCCTTGCATCCCTGGAATCGTGATGTAGAAACCAACGTCCAGCCAATGTGTTGCCCATAGTACTTTACATGGAGCACTGTGATCTCTCCGTGCACAACGTGGTACCTCCTCTCGTGCTCTCTCTGTTGTATAAGCCGGCCCTCCGGCAGCTATTTCAGTAAACACTTTCCAGGCTACTATTGATAGACTCTGTGTCACCCGGATGAATCATCCTCAGCCCTTGGCTCGAAGAAACCTCTGTAGCTTCGCTAGCTGTGCCTCAGTCTTCCTCTTTAGGTGGACGAAATGTCAGAGGGGAAGGTGAGAAATCGGCCAAGAGTCTGGAAAATAGTCTCTGGAGGATCAGCTCAAGATGCTGCCACTGGGACTGGCTGGCTCCAGCTCTTTGAATCTTTCGGTCCTTTGGCTGAAGATTCAAAATCTGACCAAGAGCATCTGAGGAAAAGATCCTTTACCTTAGTTTGGGTTCTACGTCCACCTGTCTGGGACCCGGCTAGAAACGACAAGACCCAGCCTCCCTTGCAACCAAGGATATTCAGGAGAAGAAATTCCCACCAGCAGAGTATATTGGGTTGTTGGAAGTCATGATGCATTTTTACATAGAAAAATACGTCATAGGGACCAGCAGTTGGCGTAATGGCTATGTCTCTGGACTCCCATGTAGCCGACCGTGGTTTGAGTCCCGGATCTGGTGGCTTAAACTCACGCCAGGCATGTGTGCGTGCGTGCCCAAGAACCCGAGAGGAGAATGGAGGAGAAGGGATTGCGGCGTGGCCATACCCCTGTGGGGAGGGTGATTTCTCATTTTCTGTCTCTTGGTCTCTTTCTGTATTTCTGGCGAGCTCACACACCCTATAGCAAAAACTTCTCCAAAAACAAAACAAAAAAAATCATGATTTTCTGAAGATCCAGTATGAGTTGAAGTGACGCCTAGCCATTAACAGGCCTGGGTCTGAAAAAACAGGGCAGACTCTCTTCCATGCCCCCGTTCTTTCCTGCTGGTTGGAAATGGGTTAAGCCTGGGACCCACGGAAGCCATGAGTTAGGATGGCAGAGCTGCCCTATTCGCCGATGACCCTGAACGTCCGTGTGGAGCAGAGCCTGTCTCTCCTGGTTCGGAGTTATTAGGGGAGAAAACTTTCTATCTTGTTTGAGACACTACATTCTGGGGTCTCTTTGCTCTGGCTTCTAAGCCTCTGTTTTAATTCCGGGATGGAGAGAGAAGCGTTGTCATAGGTAGACAGCCAGATAGGAGCGGGCAGCCCCGAGAAAAGGCTGAAGGACATCTACCTCATCCATCACAGCTTATCAGGCGATAAAGCCCGACTCTCTCTGAGGGACCTTTCCTCCCTCCTGGCTCCTGGCTCCAGAAGGGGAAGCTGATCTCATTTTTTAATTTCTTTATTACCTAAGCTTTCTTCAAAGGACTTAGGCAAGGTTATCTTCCCTCCTGCCCTTCCACATGTACACACAAGAATTCACTGGGATGTTTGGTCAACACCCTACTTTCCACTCGGGGCAATAAATCGACGTGAGCGAAATCGTCCCTATGTGGTGCTCATACCTTCAAAGTCCACACTGGGCGTGTGTGATCGGGAAATCAAACTCCCTTACCTGAGGAAAAGCATGCCAGTGCAGATAAAATCCCACAGATTCAAACAAAGAAGCCAGCTACAATGACAGGTCTCCCTTCCTAAATATTCACGACAAAAATCTCACAATAAAAGTAACTCCTAATCCATTCCCAGTGCAGTTAGTCCCTAACAGCTGCCTGCCCACAGGCCTTTCTGGCACGGAACGTATTCTTTTCTGTTAAAAATCTTCACTTTCGGGGAAGAGCAGATGGCATAATGGTTACATCACTGGACTCCCACGTAGTAGACCGCAGTTCAAGTCTTGAATTCAGTGGCTTAAAACTCACGCCAGGCACGTGTGTGTGCATGCCCCAAATCCCAGGAGGAATGGAGGAGGAGGGATTGCGGTGTGGCCATCTCCCCTGGGGGAAGTTCTTGCTTTCTGTCTATTTCTCTCTGTCTCTCTGGCAAGTATACACGCTCTATAGCAAAACCCTCTCTTTAAAAAAAAAAAGAACTTCCCTTTTCTATTAAAATCTTCTATTTTCCTACTTTTTTCATGTTCGTGGCTTTGACTTGCATCTTGGGGATGGGTCTCCAACCTTAGAGATGTGGACCAAAAATCCGAGTGTCTCACACAACACAGTTCAGCTCCCCCATCCAATAACAGCAACACACACACACACACAGCCCCCAAAGCCATCTGTGGGGCTACTTTCCTAAGAAAAAATGATTCCTGGGAAGCAAAAACAATAAACGCCCATTACAAAAGTTACTACTAGCGACAGTTGTCCGGAACAAGCTACCTGCAAGTGTAAGCATTCCCAGCTCCTCCCTGCAAGTCAGACTGCTTTGCAACTCAAGAGCAAGTACTTCTTTCTCTCCCTTGGTGCTCAGGCTGGTGTAGCTCGGCCTCCCTCCCTGCAAGGCCACTCAGAATCCCTGATGGAAAGGACTGATCAAGTGAGTCCGACCCACCACTAAATGCAAAGAATGTGAGGCTTGTGCCAGACACCTTGTCTCTGGGGCCGCCACCGAATGGGATGCAGACTCATCTCCAACTCTGATTATTAGCACATGCCCAGCCTCCAGCAGCCCCGCTTTTTACTAACAGCTCCCCAGGGGAGGCCGTCGCAGCCAGTGAGATAAACAACTCATTAGTCTGGAGAGAGAATGGTCAGCAGAAGCACGGACTCCTCATTTGTATTTTTATTTTGCGATTTATTTTCAATCAATCCCCAAGTACAGATCGATCGTGTACTCAGTGCCTCTCACCCCTTTCATTTTGAGTAGGACAGTGTGTTGTCTTCAAGAGGCGGGTTCTTGTTAGTGTGGAATGCGTAGAAAGCAACTTGATGTTTTGCTAGTTAAAATACACATGCTCGGGGCCAGCAGATGGCGGGATGGTTATGTTCCTGGACTCCCTCGTAGTCGATCACAGTTCGAATTCCAGACCCAGTGGCTTAAAACGCATGCTGGGTGCATGTGTGTGCATGCCCAAGATCCTGAGAGGAGAATGGAGGAGAAGAGATTGTGGCGTGGTCACCCCCCCACCCGGGAGGGTGATTTCTCACCTTCTATGTCTGTCTTTTCAGTGAGCATATATGCCTTATAGCAAAAATCTCTCTTAAAAAAAAATACACACACTCATGTACTTTAACTCTTGAAACACTGTTAATAGTCACTTTCCAATTCTATGTTAGAAATAAAAAGAAAACTGGGGGTGCAGCAGGTGGCAGAGAGGTTAAGGTGCTGGACTCCTACATGATTGACCGTGGTTCGAGTCTTGGATCCAGTGGCTTGAATCTCATACTAGTGTATGTGTGCATGCCCAAAATCCTTGGAGGAGAATGGAGGAGAAGGGATTATGTGTGGCCATCCTCCCAGGGAATGATTTCTCACTTTCTGTCTCTCTACTTCTCTCTGTCTCTCTGGTGAGCACGTGTTCCCTATAGCAAAAATCTCAAAAAAGAAAAATGGGATTTATTTTAAATGATTTTATCCTAGAGTAAAATTGTTCTGGAATATGTTTATTTCATTGGTAAGGCCTTCATTTCCCACCCCCTTTCTTGAATTTACTTGTACTCTATTCCTGAATCAATCTGTTTGCCCACGTTTTGTCCTGACACAGATTCGAGACCTTTCATCCTTAACTGTGCAGGTTGGTTACCAGTTCAGGGTTCTCTTCAAATCAAAGAGTTGGACTCTAACCTCTTCTTTCATGTCCACCTCTCAGCCTGCGAATTCAAGGCATGGTCTGCCACCCTTTGCCCTCGTCCCTGATTCTGAACAACTCAAGTCTGATCTCCAGCGTCTAAGCACAAAACCTTCTAGAGTGTTCGCTCTAGTGGCTCAGGAAACAATACCCCGAAGACTGGCACTTGGACATATGGAATTAAAGGAACAGCCTCAGGACCAGCAGTTGGTGTAATGGCTATGTCACTGGCCTCCCATGTAGTCAATTGCAGTTCGAGTACCGGACCCAGTAGCTTAAACTCACGCCGGGCGCATGTGCGTGTGTGCCCAAGATCCCGAGAGGAGAATGGAGGAGAAGGGACTGTGGTGTGGCCATCCCCCTAGGGAGGTGACTTCTTGCTTTCTGTCTCTCTCCGTCTTTCTGGCGAGTGAGACCTGTAGCAAAAACCAAAAACCAAACAAACAAACAAACAAAAAAAAACTCTCAAAAAAAGAAAGAAAGAAAGAAACAGCCTCAGAACCAAGCTCTCTGTCTGACCCTCCTCTGCCTCCCATCTCGTAGTAACCATTATTCCTCTTTCTCTCCTGAGGTGCAGGGAGGGGCTTAACTCTGGTATCTCACTGCCTGCCTAAACTGGGCCTACCCAAGATGAAAATAATTGCCTTTGGCCACCTTCTCTTAGGTTTCCTTTAACTCAGGTTTCTTTAAACTCAGTTAGCAGGAAGGAAGACTCAGGAATAACAACACAACTAGATAGATTTGGTCACGTGTCTGACTCCAAGGCCCATCTAGGCCCCAAAGAGTATACTTTTCTGCTGTTGTCTGAGCAATGGATGCGTCCTTCCCTCCTAAAAATAACTTCCTCTAAAATTGCCCGCACCACCCTCCTTTGCCCTCTCTCCGATGAAGAGGGTGTAACACATTCAACCATCTGGTCCCCCTTTGAGTTCATATTTTCTATGGCTCTTGTGTATATACGCACACATTCAATACAACGTGTATGTCTTTTCTCTTATCAATCCGCCTGTTATCAATGGTCTTCAGTGACCCTTCCAGGGGAGGGCGATGAAAAATTCCTTTGCCCCTCTCGCCAGGTTCAGTGCTTAGGTTTCTTGTCGCCCATTGGCCTGCTGACCGCCATGGGGGCTAGCTTGCTCCCTTCCCCAGAAAGAGCAGGAGAAATCACTGTAATGCTCTAACGTTCTAACACTGCAGTTATTCCTAGGAAGGGAGAGCCAACGCTTGGTGAAAGGAAAACTACTGACTCCACTTTCCTTATTTAGATATGAGTGAGCTTCATCCAGGAAGGAGTTTGAGGCAAAAAAGAATTGGGTGTATTATTTCCTTCTTTTTTTTGGGAGAGGTTTTTGCTATAGGGTGCGTGTACTTGCCGGAAAGACAGAGAGAGACAGAGAGACAGAAAGCAAGAAATCACCCCCAGGGTGGATGGCCACACTACAATCCCTTCTCCTCCATTCTCCTCTCAGGATCGTGGGCACGCACGCACACGTGCCCGGCATGAGTTTAAGCCAACGGGCCTGGGGCAAGAACCACAGTCAACTATGTGAGAGTCCAGCAACATAACCATTACGCCAACTGCTGGTCCCAAAAGTTAAATAATTCTAAAAAAAAAAAAAAATGGAAAAGAAAGTCTAAATTAGAATTTTCTGTGATGATGGAACTCTTTCAGCTCCCTCTCTCCCTTTTTATTATTTATTTATTTATTTATTTATTTATTTATTTTTGCTAAAGGGTGCTTACGCTCGTGAGAAACAGAAAGCCAGTAAGAGAGAAAGAGAGAGATAAAGCACCTTTTACTGGACGTTGACATGTTGCAATCCCTTCTCCTCCTCAATCCTGTTGAGATTTGGGCACACATGCATATATTCTTGCTTTACTTTTCAAGCTGCTGGGGCAGGACTCGAACCATAATTTGCCATGTGTAATCTGGTTCCCTTAACCACTAGGCTATGGGGCTTCCCCAGAATTCTTTCATCTCTGTACTATCCAATATGGTGGTTACTAGGCACACGTAGCTATTCAGCACTTTATTTTTACTTTCTTTTAATTAACTTAAACTTATATAGCCACACACATGGCTGACAACTGTTTCGAACAGGAAAGGTCTACATGTCTCAGCAAATTCAAGTTGAAGCCTTAGGAGGAAAAAAAAACCAGCCAAAGTGTAATTGACAATGGACTGTGACTTTCTGTCCTGTGTTGTGACGTCTCCTATATAGAGTTGGGAAGGGAAGCAGGTAGGGCAATGAGCATTAGTGGGACAGCAGAAGAAGACAGAGGCTGGCTCAGTGGAAGAGTAGAGGGCAGGGAGACTCAGGCCAGACCTGCCTCCCACATCTGGCACCTGAGCTTTGCCTCATTACTCTAAGTCCTCAATGATTTGAGGCCCTTGCGACCCATCTCTGCACTTGGCTGGTCTAAGATCATGTGGGACTGGGAAGGAGTCTTGCGACCTCACAGCTTACAGGCTTAGTCTAAGTCACAACTCCATATACTAAGGTCAAAAGGACTTCTCCGTCAAGACCTCAGATCCTCCTCCTGAACTTCTTCAAATATTCTACTTGGAGGCTCTGTGGGATCTTATCCATAAATGTCCCTCAAACTCAGTGGCAGTGATTGGCTAGGGAGAATGGACACGGAGTTTGGTCTGCATTTTACCCACAGCCTTTGGGCTCCAGCCCAATAGTACCTGGGCATAAGAGACAGCAGATAAAGGCAAAATTGCAGAAGAATGTGGCCTTCACTCTGTCCTCTGTTTCTTCCTTTCTTTTAGTAAGGGGTCCCCAACCGCCAGCCGTGGACCGGTACTGGTCTGTGGCCTGTTAGTAACCGGGCCACATAGCAGGAGGCGAGCAGCTGGCAAGTGAGTGAAGTTTCACTTGTGTTTACAGCCGCTCCCCATTGCTCACATCAGCGCCTGAGCTCTACTTCCTATCAGATCATCAGTGTCATCTGATTCTTATAGGAGCACGAAGCCTATTGCGAACTGTGCGTGTGAGGGATCCAGGTTGCATGCTCTCATAAACCATCCTCCTCCACCTCTCATTTGTGGGAAATTCGTCATCCTCAAAACTGGTCGCTGGTGCCAAAAAGGTTCAAGACTGTTGCTTTAGCACATGTTCTGAATGGACACGAGAGTTGAGACTCTCTAGGTTCCTCCTGTGCTCTTACCAGTCATCACAAAACCCAGCTCACCTCCATAAACTCCCACTGTTCAGAAGACACATGTGTTTCTCAGTCTACTAGGGCTGGAATTCAAACCACATGGTTGGCCATGTGGGATCCAGCTCTCTTAACCACTAGGCCACAAGGCCAACACTCACTTATCTATATTTACTACTACTATTATACATTTCCATCTATTGGATCATCAGAAAAGTCATGACATATTTTTCTATGCAAAAATGTGTCATGACTTTTCCAATGACCTAATATTATCTGTTCTTACTCCTTCGTGCTCCAAGGAGCTGGAAAGCAACTGTAAGGAAAAAGATATACCTGCAAGCAGAGAGGTGAGGACATCTAGACCAACTTTTCAGTTTTTGTGGTGTAATTGTGACCCCCTCAACTGGGGGCAATAGAAATGGCTGAAAGATGATAAATCCAGAAACGGAGAAATAAGCATATTATTTACAGGTCGGGGCGGGGGGTGACCACAACAAGAATGAAAAACTTTGCTTTAGGGCTGGCATAGGAAGTCAGAGGAGAAAGAATTTTCTTTTTCACTTTATACCTCTTCGTTCCCTCTCTGTAGTTTGAATAATTTTTTCAGGAAGAATAATGAGACGTCTGGCCATGTTTATACTATACTATTGAGGAGAGGTATAGCCTCCGAACCAAGCTCTCCAACTCTGTCTCTCTCTCTCTCTCTCTGATCCTTCCCCCTACCCCTGTCACAAGATAGTTTGTTATCAAAGGCTCTTGGAGTAAGAGCCTCTGTCTCTCTCTCTCTGGTGGGTACATGTACTCTCTGGCAAATTTAAAATAATTTATCAGTAAGAATTCTAAGATGGCATTTCTTGAGGATACATGTCTAATAAAGGAAAGCCATACAGCAATGCTTTAATGAAACAGTGAGTCTCAAAGTGTGGGAGGAACTGGTTGACAGAGCTGTGTCTGGTCTTGAGCATTGTGCCAAGAATACTGAGCTCCCTAGGGACATTTATGGACAAGATCCCACAGAGCCACCAAGTAGAGTATAGGAAGAAGTACCGGAGGAGGACCTGAGGTCTTGACAGAGAAGTCCTTTTGAGCTTAGTACCTAGGGTTGTGACTTAGAATAAGCCAGATAGAACAGAGGATGGGAGACATTAGAAGTGGACCTGGCAAGCATTCTGACATCTTACCTAGGGGGTCATGAGGCAAAGCCTGGTGGGCATTGAGGCCCGGCTTGCACTGCAGTCTGGTAGAGTAGCTTATAGGAGAAAAGTCTACACTGCAGTTCCATGGCAGAGCTCTGGAGGATATGGTGGGGAGAGGAGGGCTGCTGGGAACCCACAGGGCAGAGGCCGGCCTTCCCAAGCCTACTTTGGAAACATGAACCCCATGAGACCCAGAAGGTTAACCAAGCAGAGTGGGGGGTGGTCTTTGCTTCAGAAGTTGCCAAGCTTTGCCATCATCCCAGAAGGTCTTCTCCTTGAGTCCCTGGTCTGTTCGTTTCCCATCTTCCTCCTCCACCTTCTTCTCTTTCTCCTCTACCTCCTCTTCTCTGAGTCCTCTCCTCAAGTGGTCTAGTCTGTTCAATCCTCCTCCTCCTCCATCTTCCAATTGTGTCCTACAAACATAGTGAGGACACGAACAGAAAGACTGAGCACCCACAGCGTGACTCGCTGCTACGGTGGTGGCTGACAAGTCAGGAGCAGGTGCATCCAGGCCTGCAGTGATGAGGTCCCCAAGGCCTGAAAGTAGCACAGAGGATTGTGAGCCTCCCAGATCCCCCTCAGTGGCTGGGTTCTCACCCCTATACCTCCCTCAGCAGAGGGGCCAAGAGCTCTCTCCAAGACAAAGGCTATGGCTCCATTACCGCCTGTGGGACCACAGCTTCTCTGGCTTCTCCCACAGGAGGCTGGTCTCAAAGCACTCACACAGCGCCAGTTCCTCCTGGAACCTGGTGCTGACACACAGAGGCCTCAGCTCTCCCAGGCTGCCAGTTCCGGCCCTCTCGTGCACACCACATTGGCTTAATTATTTTAATTGAAAAAAAATGGGCAACTAACGATCACAGCTCTCTCAGCCAGTACATAATGGAGCCATGAAGCTGGAGGAGCTGCAGTCCACTGTGAGTGCTTAAAGGCTCGCTTCCTCCGGATGCCTTTCACTTGGCCTGGAGCAGGGAGCTCCCGCCCACTGGGGAGGGATAGTTAATGCAGCTGATGTCAACTCCTTCCTGCCGCCTTTTATGGGAAACCCACTCTCTGGCTCCGCCTGAGTCAAAGGGTTCTGGAGGGCCTATGATTTCCTTGCTTAAGAAAAAGAATAGCTTTTTGCATAATTCTGAGAGCAAGCAACATGATTCTTCACCACATCCTGGAAAATTCTGAGATACATAATGCATAAAACGAACAGAGGTCCCAGCAAGCAAGCCGTGATAAGGAGGTGTGGGGCACTCCACCGCCAGCCTCCTGCCTGCGAAGCAACATAAAAACCCAGCCAGAGCTGGGCAGCAGCTGCATTTTTCTTGTCTACAAATTCCAGTTGTACGAAAGTGGCACGCAATGAGGAAACACCGTGTCTGCCAATAATGGAAATAGCTGGAGATTCCTGAGGGGCTGGTGACAAGTGGGGGTGGCACTGAGACAGCTCGAGGAGGTTATGTTCTGGCATGAGGTTGGGGTAGAGGTGTGTGGCTTTTTACTTAGCAGCGCCCCCCCCCCCCATTAGGGGGATGAGAGGAAATTTGGTACTTAGGTGGGACGAGGGGGAAAGACAGGTGGCATAGAATCTGAGGGTCTGTGCGGAGGCTAAAATTGCAACATGAGGGGGACAGAAAGTTCAGCATCAGGTCCAACCAAGTATCGGAACATCCCCTCTGGTTCTGCCCAGCTCCGGGCAATTACCACCATGTTCTGAGTTCTTCTACCCCCAAAGGCCCGGGAAGGCCAGGGCAGACACATAAGACACCTTTGCCCCTGGCTCAGGGCGTCCTCCCCAAGGAGCTCAATTGTCCCCCACCCTAGAGCCTTTATGATCGCAGGTTTGTGGCAGAGGGAGACACAGGGCATGGAGTGCCCCGACTGCCTTCGAGGTGGGTGAGGGGGCATCACTGCCCAGTTGGACGGATGAAGACACTGGGGCTTTGTAGGGTGAAGTGCCCGGGTTTGAGGCCGCACAGTGCTGCTGGGCAGGAGTGGAATCCCTTTTGGAGTCAAGCTCGCCGTCCTCTGTTGCCCGCCACGTCTCTTCCACGGTGTGCTGGGTTCTGTCACCAGCTCACCCACTCGGCCCTGCCTTTTGTTGCCCTTGGATGTCCTTTGTTCGTCCAGCTCACCGCCTGCTTGTCTCAGTCTCTGGTGTCCACACACTCCTTTTCCGACTCCCAGGACTGGTTGCTGAGCTCAGCTATAGCCCACTCCAGATCCAACAGTCAGGAATTTTGGCCTGGTCTATGCTTCGTGGTCAGGTCTGCTAAAGACTGCCTCTGAGGCTGGGCCTTGTTTGGTGGAGCCAGGCCAGACAGCAGGTCATTAGCCAACGACCTCTCCACCGCAGTGCTGGACCAGATGGGAGCAGCCAAGTCAGACGCCAGGAAATGGAGCCAAAGGGGCAGCAGGTGCAGGCCCCGGGGAGAGGGGCTGAACCTGCGTGGGGGTTAGCAGTGTGGAAGCCAGGGCAGGACGCCAGCAAAGGCAGGGGAAAACGGGCAGTTCCGGAGGTCACGCCATGACAGTCTATCTGGGCATCCACCATGGGGTATCCGGTGACAGCACGGCCACACACATTTTTGTGAATGTTTCAACCATATTACGTTGGGTGAAGCGTGGGGAGGCAGGATGCAGATCAAGAGAGACAAGCAGGAAAGACTTTCACAGCTGCTTAGGCTCACAGTTCCTAGGAAAGAGCACAGCACACCACACAGGACCACCTGGGGAGGTCCGGGATCAGTCACAAGGCAGAAGGGACAGGGCAGTGGAGGCAAGCATTTACTGACTCCTCAGGAAAGGGGGCTGACCAGCCACTAGCCCGTGTCTCATAACTCGGTCAAGACAGCATTTATAAAGACTACAAAACTCTATTACAACCGAGCTGGGGTTGGACTCCTTAAGAGAGGATTTTTGTTTATTCGTTTAATTACAAAGTAGTATATGGAAGTTGAAAAGTTTAATAATACAGTGAAAACTGACTCCGAAAGTGACTCCCTACTGTCACAGGGGAAACTGCTATTAATAGGTACGTATGTATTTTTCTACAACTTTGGCCACGCTGATAGAAAATGCGTATCACGAACACTCGTGATTTTTGGTTTATATTAAAAATAAAAATAGAATCTTAAGATGGCATGGATTTCATTTATTTATTTATTGTATAGGTTTTGGCCTTAGGGTGTGTGTACTTGCCAAAAAGAGAGAGACAGAGACAGTGAGAGAGAAAGTGAGAAATCACCCTCCCAGGATGGATGGCCACGCCACAATCCCGTCCTCCATTTCCCCCCTGGAATCTTGGTCACACACACACGTCTGGCATGAGTTTCAAGGCACCAGGTGCAAGACTCGAACTGCAGTGGGCTGTGTGGGAGTCCAGCAATATAACCACTATGCCATCTGCTGGCCCTGGGTTTCTTTTTTTAAGTCAGTAATATATCATAGGTCTTTTTCCTTCATGATACATTTAGATTGGCATCATTCTTTTTAGTGGCTACATAGTGTTCCACAGCATAATTCAACCATAATTATGACTAATCATTCTATTATTAATTCATATTTAGGTTGCCTTCAGGTTTTTTCTATTGCATTGACTCAGTAAACATTGTACACATTTGCATGACTGTTCTGGGGAATACATTTCAATAAGTGATTTCTGGATCAAAAATTATATGCACTTTAAATTTAATTAGGAGCTGTTCAATTTCTCTCTAAAAAGATTATGCCAGTTTATATCCCCACAGCAGTTTATGACTAGACATTAGGTGTTATTGATCTTCATTTTTCCAATCTAATCGGTGGAATATGTAACTGTTTTCATTAGTATAACTATGATCTCTAGGGAGGTCTTCTTAAATGTTATTATTAACTGTTTGAATACCTTCACCCATAAATTACTCTTTAGATTTTTTCCCAATTTTTAAACTTGTGTTTTTGTATACTAAGCATATTACTACATTTTTGTTTTATTTTATAATTTATTTACATTCTATGGTTGCACATCTTACTTTTTTTTTTTTTTTTGGAGAGATTTTCGCTATAGGGTGCGTGCGCTCGCCAGACAGACAGAGAGAGACATAGAGACAGAAAGCGAGAAATCACCCCCCAGTGGGGATGGTCACGCCGCAATCCCTTCTCCTCCATTCTCCTCTCGGGATCTTGGGCACGCACGCACACGCGCCCGGCGTGAGTTCTAAGCCACCGGGTTCGGGATGCGAACCGCGGTCGACTACGTGGGAGTCCAGTGACATAGCCATTACGCTAACTGCTGGTTCCCTATGGTTGCACATCTTTACGGCATGCAACATGGTTTCCCAAAGTATGCATTCAGTGTGTAATAATCAAATCAAGTATATTCTCTTATGCATCATCTTAGACAAGGCACCTTGCATTCTTGCGTTTGTTAAAGGCCCCTTTGTCTAGCCACTCCCATCTCCCCCGGCATCCACTCCCCGCTCCCATACAGTCTCTGGCATCTACTCGTCCCCCCTATTAGTGTGTCTTCGAATCTTTCCATTTCTCCCATTGAATGCAGATATATGGTATATATTGAGCAAAGAAAAGACATACTGTGTTTGTTTTCATAGCCTGGCTTATTTCACTAGCATTAGATCATCTAGATTCATCCATTTTATATTGAATGACAGAGTCTTGCTGTTCTCTATATCTCAGTAGTATTCCATGGTGTATATATGCCACATTTTTAAAAATTCAGTCATCAGTTTGGGGACACTTATGTTGATTTTCTGTCTCAGCAATTGTGAATAATGCTGCAATAAACATGAATGTGCAAGTGTCATTCCAATGGCTTTCTTATCCTTTAAATAAGTACCAAGGAACGGGGTTACTGGGTCACTACTGGGTAGTTCTATTTGTGAATTTTTGAGGAAACTCAAATTGTTTTCCACAGTGACTGAACTAATTTACATTCTCTTTGCACCACAGTCTTACCAGCACTTGTCAGTCTAAGGTTTATTTTTTATTTTTATTTTATTTGTAATTATAGCCATTCTGATGAGATTAAGTGATACCTCACTGTGGTTTTGATTTGCATTTCCGTTATGATAAGAGACATTAACACTTTTTTAACCCTGTGTCCCAGCACTTGAGGATAGAACAGGGAGATGGAAAGCCACCAGCACTGGGACCAGCAATTAGTGTAATGACTATGTCGCTGAACTCCCATGTAGCCAACCACGGTTCAAGTCCCAGACCTAGTGGCTTAAACTTACACTGGGTGCGTGTGCAAGCGTGCCCAAGATCTCGAGAGGAGCATGGACGAGAAGGGATTGCGGCATGGCCATCCTCCCTGGGGGTGATTTCTGGCTTTCTATCTCTCTGTCTCTCTCTGTCTTTCTGGCAAGCGCATGCGCCCTCTAGCAAAAACTTCTCCAAAAAAGAAAAAAAAAAAAAAAAGAAAGAAAGAAAGAAAGCCACCAGCACCAAAGACATGACACTGAGAAGGCTTAAGCCCCTTTCCTTCTGCCTCTGTACATAACAGGAAGTGGGACCACACACTCACTTCCTGCCAAGTAAAGAAAGGATGAACATATTTTTATGTGTCTTTTTTTTTTTTTTTAACATTCTTATGTCTTCCTTTAAGAGTTGTCTGTTCAGTTCATTTGCCCGTTTTTAAACTGGATTATTAGTTTTTCTGCAGGTGAGCTGCTTGAGTCTTCTAAATGTTCTGATTATCTACCCTTTATCTGAAGCATAGTTTGCAAATATTTTCTCCCATTCTGTGAGCTGTCTTTTCATTCTGTTGTTTCCTTTGCTGTGCAGAAGCTTTTTAGCTTGACGTAACCTCACTTGTCTATTTTTTTAAATGATGCCTATGTTTTAGGGGTCTTATTATGAAATTTTTGCCTACTCAATGTCTTCAACTGTTATGTTTTCCAGAAGTAGTTTTATACTTTGAAGTGTTACGTTTAGATCTTTGATCCATTTTTCTCTGTTGATTTTTGTTAATGGTGAGAAATAGGAGTCCAGTTTTATCTTTTCAGCAGGTGGATATCCAATTCTTCTAGAACCATTTACTGAAAAGATTTTTTTCTCTCCATTGGGTAGTCTTATGCCCTTTGTCAAAAATCAGTTGGTTGTATGTTTTGGGGCTTATTTCTAGATTTTCTATCCTGTTTTATTGATCTATGAATATGTTTTGTTTTGTTTTGTTTTGTTTTGGAGAGGTTTTCACTCTAGGGCACGTGCACTCAGCAGACAGACAGAGAGAGACATAGAGACAGAAAGCGAGAAATCACCCCCCAGGGGGGATGGTCATGCCACAATCCCTTCTCCTCCATTCTCCTCTCAGCATCTTGGGAACGCATGCACACGCGCCCAGCATGAGTTTTAAGCCACCGGGTCCGGGACGCGAACTGCAGTTGACTACGTGGGAGTCCAGCAACATAGCCATTACGCTAACTGCTGGTTCCCTATGAATATGTTTTTATGCCAGTGCCATAATGTTTTATCGCAGCTCTATAATATATTTTGAAATTGGGTACTGGTATGTGTCTTTATTCTTTTTGCACAGTATTTCCTTGACAATACAGGGTATTTTATAATTCCAGACAAATTTTATAATTTTTTCCCCTACTTTTGTGAAGAATGGCATTGGTAGTTTAATTAGAACCACATTGAATTGATATGTTAATTTGGATAGCGTTGTCTTTCCTTTTTTTTTGGTATTGCCTTAAACTTCTTTCAGTTTTTCATCGTTTTTCTTATAGAGATCTTGCACTTCTTTGGTTACATTTATTCCTACGGATTTTTGTTTGTTTGGTTTTGGTTTTGGTGTTTTTTTAAATGAGTTTGCTTTCTTCAATTCTGCCTCAGTTGTTGGCATATAAAACTGCTATAGAGTCTTGTATATTGATTTTGTATCCTGCGACTTTACTGAATTCATGTATCACCTCCAGGATGTTTTCTTTGTGTGTGTGGATTCTTTTAGATTTCTATGTATATAATCATGTCAGCTGTAAACAGGGACAATTGCACTTACTCCTTTCCTATTTGAATGCCTCTTATTTTCCTCTCTTGTCAGATGCATTTACTAGGACTTCTAGTAATATGTTGAAAAGAAGTGGAGAAAGTGAACAACTTTTTCTTGTTCCAGTTTTTGGTAGGAAATTTTTTAGCATTTCTCACTTTGCATGATGTTAGCTATTAGTTTATCATATATGACTTTAAGTTTGTTGAGAAATGTATTTTCCATGCCTATTTTGTTGAAAGTCTTCATTATGAAGGGATGCTGTATTTTATTAAATGCTATTTCTGAATCCGTGGGTATGATCATATGGTTTTAACCTTCTTTCTGTTAATGTAACATACTATATTTACTGTTTTTCATGTTTCATATGTTTTCCATCTTGCATTTCTGAAATAAAGCCCTCTTGGTCATAATATATCATCTCTTAAATGTGTTATTGGACTCAATTTGCTAGTGTTTTATTGAAAATTTTTGCATCTGTATTTATCAGGGATCTTGATAGGTAATTCTCTTTCTCTCTCTCTCTCTCTCATTTATCCTTGTCTGCTTTTAGTGTGAAGGTGATGAAGGCTTCATAAAATGAATTTGGAAAGATTCCTTACATGTGGATCTTTTGAAGTAGTTTGAGGAGAATTGGGATTAATTCTTTAAAAGTTTTGTAGAATTCAGAAGTGGACCTGGGCTTTTCCTTGTTGGGAGGCTATTGTATGTATCCAGCAATTTGTCCATCTCTCTTTTTTCTTTTTTTTAAATTGGTCTTAGGGAATACAATTCCTTTTTAAAATTATTTATTTCATTTTATTTATTCATTCATTTTTTTCAATTTGATGAGACACACGCACACAGAGAGAGAGAGAGAAAGAAAGCAAGAAAGCCAGCCACTAGGTCCGGGACTCGAACCATGGTCGGCCATGTGGGAGTGCCCAGTGTCTTAATCACTATGCCACCTGCTGCTGGCCCCAATTTGTCCATCTCTTCTGTTTTCGAGTTTGTTGGCATATATCGCTTGTGGTGTTTTCTCATGATGAGTTGTATTTCTGTGATATTTGTTGTCATATTGCCTATTTCACTACTGATTTTAAAAATCTGGTTCCTTTCCCTGTTTTCCTTGGTTATTCTACCTAGTGACTTGTTGGTTTTGAAAAAACCGACCCAAAGAACTAGCTTTTTGTTTTGTTGACTTTTTGTATCGTTCATTTATTCTCAATTTCATTAATTTCTGCTCTAATCTTTACTATTTTTTTTCTTCTAATACTTTTTTTTTGTCATTGCTACTTTTCCAGTTCCTTGAGAGACATTATTTGTCTTTCTTCCTCTCTCTCCTTCCTTCTTTCTCTCTTTTGAAAAATTTGCTATTGAGGGAACCAGCAGTTAGCGTAATGGCTATGTCGCTGGACTCCCACGTAGTCGACCGCGGTTCGCGTCTCAGACCCGGTGGCTTAAATCTCACGCTGGGCGCGTGTGCGTGCGTGCCCAAGATCCCGAGAGGAGAATGGAGGAGAAGGGATTGCGGCGTGACCATCCCCCCTGGGGGGTGATTTCTCGCTTTCTGTCTCTATGTCTCTGTCTGTCTGGTGAGCGCACGCGCCCTATAGCGAACAAAAAAAAAAAAAAAACCTCTCCAAAAAAAAAAAAATCTATATATATAAAAAAAAAATTGCTATTGACACGTGTACTGGCTAGAGAGAAACAGAGACAGAAAGGGAAAAAGTGAGAAAACATCCCCACAGAGGGATGGCCATGCCACAGTCCCTTCTCCTCCATTCTCCTCTTGGGATTTTCAGGACACACACCCAGAATCTTTTTCAATTAACCAAGTCTGGAACTCAAACCATGCAGTTGGCCATGCCACCAGTTGGTCAGCTTTTTTCTTGTGAGCACTAATTGCTGCTAACTTCCTTCTTAGAACTGTTTTCTCTGTACCCCGAAAACTATGAGACATTGTCTCTTAGTTATTGTTTGATACAAGAAATTTTTAAATTGTAGTCTAATTTCTTCTGTAATTTTGAAGTCACTCGGGAGTAAATTGTTTAATTTCCATGTATTTGTGCTTTTTCAAAGGCTTTCCTGTTGTTGATTTCAAGTTTAATTCCAAGGTGGTCAGAAAAAGATGCTAGATATAGTTTCTATACTTTTTAACTTGTAAAACCTCATTTTTTTATTATTATTATTGTTTGAAGAGGGTTTTGCTATAAAGCGCTTGCGCTTGCCAGACAGAGAGAGACAGAGAGACAGAAAGCGAGAAATCACCCCCCAGGGGGAATGGCCACACTGCAATCCCTTCTCCTCCGTTCTCCTCTCGGGATCTTGGGCACGCACGCACAAACACCCAGTGTGAGTTTTAAGCCACCGGGTCCGGGATGCTAACTGCGGTCGGCTACATGGGAGTCTGGTGACATAGCCATTACACTAACTGCTGGTCCCATAAAGCCTCATTTTATGCCCTATAATGTGATCAGTCTTTGAAAGTATTTAATGTGGGTATGAGAAAAATATGTATTTAGTAGTTGTTGGGTGAAATGTACTAGAAGTGTCCGCCAAGTTCGTTGAGTTTATGGCATCATTTAGCTCCTGTGTCTCTTTGTTTATTTTTTGTCTAGATGACCTGTCTCATAGTGAGGGTGGGGTATTGAAATCTCCAACAGTTAGTGTGTTGCAGTCTCTCTCTTTAGAGACTTTCTTTTCTGTATTTGGGTGCTCTGGTGTTGGAAGTGCAAATAATTATAATTGCTACATCTTCATTGTGAATTAATCCCTTTAGTACTATACCGTGTCCTCCTTTGTCCTTTTTTTTTTTCTTTCTTTTCTTTTTAGCAAGCAAACAGGGCATGTTTGCTTACCAGAGAGAGACTTGACATGGAAAGTGAAAAGTCTCTTCACCTTCTGGAAACCCATTATGTGGCTATTCAGCCACTTAATGGTATGGAAGATTTCCTGTATTGTCCTCGTTGGTTTTATTTATCTGTTTTTGTTTGTTTGTTTGTTTGTTTGAGGTTTTTAAATTAGGGTACATGTGTTTGTTGGAGAGAGAGAAATGGAGACAGTGAGAGGGAAAGCGAGAAATCACTCCCCGGGGGGATGGCCATGGCACAATCTCTTCTCTTCCATTCTCTTCCTGGGATCTTGGTCACATGCGCACACATGTCCAGTGTGATTTTCAAGCCATCAAGTCTGGGACTCAAACTTCAGTTCCCCATGTGAGAGTCCAGCGACGTAACCACCATGCCATCTGCTGGCCCTTGCCCTCATTTTTAATTCTTTTCATTCTTTGTGTGGCTTGGACTAAATCAGTGGGTTTGTCTTCCAAGTCACAGATTCTTTCTTCTGAATGGTATAATCTACTTTTGACACAGATTTTAACTTACCTTTAAAAGTTCTGACTGATTCTTGTTTAGGGTGTTTATTTCCTTATAGAGTTTCTCCTTCATATCATGGAATGATTTTCTCATTTTCTGAAACGGATTATCTGTTTAATCTTGTATCTCATTAAGCTTTGCTACAATGAATATTTTGAATTCCTTTTCTGACATTTCTGTTATCTCCTGTGCTTTATCCATTTTTAGGGAGGAGTTATTGTGTTCCAATAGGGAAAGTATTCCCTTGTTTTTTTATATTTCTTGTGTCTCTGCTTTGATTTTTGTACATCTGAAACAGTATTAGCTTCTTTTTAATAACTGGAGTAGATTTTCTGATGCCAGGGGGAGACTAGCTCTGGGTCCCAACTGTGTCCTTAACAAAGTAATCCAAAGAGACCAGAGGCCAGCTGCATCTTTCAGCTGGGGTTCAAATTTTCAGAGAAGAATTTATTTGGTTTTCCTTCTTAGATGGACTGTGAGGGGCAAGGAGCTCCTCTGGAGCTTCCTCTTTATACTTCCAAGTAGAAACGAGGTGTTCCGTAGATTCCTTTCACCTTTTTCTTGTATTTTGTCAATCTGAACTCACTCCTGAGGCATTCATTAGGCTTTCTTCCCAGAGTAATGCTAAGGTGGGTATTTCTACTGGGCCATGTTGACCTGCTCCCCAACCGCTATGGCAGGGTGCTTACACCACTCTCTTTGGTGAGTCTCAGCCTCAGAAGCCAGTGTTGCCCCAGTAGATGTTTTTGGCTCCAGACTGAACTGCAGTCTGCTCAGCCTTTCTCTGTCTATTGGTTCTAGCAGCACCTGGGGTGAGGGGCAGGGGTTGACATCTTCTTCCCTGGCAAATGTTGCATTTCCTGGACCCCAAGTCCTGGTGGCAGGGCTGCACCGCAGCCTGCTTGGTCTCT
>NW_006160034.1:1507029-1520725 GCF_000334495.1 Tupaia belangeri chinensis
TTCCCTCTTATAGTCCCAGCGGTGCCCAGGTAGGGAGGTGACCACTCCCTCTCCAGCAAATATTTCAGTTTCTAGGCCCCGAGTCCCAGTGACTGGGCCATGACTCAGTGTGCTCGTTCTGACATAGGCTCTCAGTTCCAGCAGTGCCTGAGGTAGGTAGGAGAGGGCAGCAGATTATATTTTTATTAGCTTATTAAGAACTTTTCATTTTGTTTATAACATTTTTTCCATATAAACTTTTTAATACATAGAAAATGAAACGTGTTGATTTTTTTGTTTTGTTTTTTGGTGGTCTCTGGGTTTCCTGTCTTGCTTCGGAAGTAATAAACATTTTAGGGGACTAGACTTAGGGCAATAGTCCTAGCATTGATAGGAGGAGCTATTTTTGGTTTCCCTGTAGTCTCCTGGTTGTTGGAGACCACCTACCCCTCCTGGTGGGCTAGATAGCAATGCTGAATGTCCAAGTCACTGATTAAGTGGTTCTTGAGTTTTAGTGTGCTGTATACCTCCTTGAGATCCTGATAAAGCTATGGATCCCGTGCACAATTTTAAAAATTTATTCGTTTATTTCTTTCATGAAGGTGAGAGAGAAAGAGAGGGGAAGAGGGGGTATCCCAATAGAATCTTCATGCTGTGATTCAGCCCCAGTCCCAGCCAGCTAGCATTGGAGGCATGCGTGCAAATGCCATGTGTATACAAGGAGACTCCAGGAAGCAAACCCAGAACCTTCCCATGCAGCCTTAGCAATGTAGAGTGTTGTGTTACCACCTCCATGGCTGGTCATGTCCCAGACACAATTTTAACCATGATTTCAGGTATTTTACAACTGTGCAAAGTCTACCATGGACCTAGTTTATTCTTCCTCGGGGTAAGGACATTTCCTACCGTGTTAATATGGTCCAGTCTCAATACATGTTTCCAATGATTTCTGTCCTCAGTCGTCTAGTCCTGATTATCTTCCTCTGTAAACCTTCAGCTGCAAAGCCAGGAGTAGCAAGGCTGAGGTCTAGGTTCCTTGTAGCCTCCTTACTCTCCCTGGACATTCATGACACCACTGGGCTCTCCATGAGAGGGCCAGTACCAGCATCCCCAGCATTTCTCAGGAAGGCGGCCTCCTCCACTGCATCCTCAGACTCTCCCAGACTGCTCTGGCTTCACCCTTCAATCCAGACCCAGGGAAATGACAGCCAGGACGCCTACACGCTCAGAGTTGCAGGGATGTGGGGAGGGATGTCAGAGGATGCAGGACAGCCATCGAGGAGATTAGAATCTGTCTCCCTTCAGAAAGTCCCACCCTGAAAGACAATACACTTAGCAGCAAGATTTTACAAGGGCTCTGGAAGGAAGAAGTGAGACATTTGGAAGTTCAAGGCCTCTTCTGGGAAAACCAATAGATCATCATTGACGGAGAAGATTGGAGGACCACTCCAGAGTGTTGGGCCTCTCTGAGTGCCAGCAAAGAAGAGAAATTCATTATGGGGACTTGAAGTCCTCACACGTCCAGGAGCTTCAAAATAGATGCAAACATCCTCTGCAGTTATCGGGCTCTCAAATAAAGAAAAAAACTTCCTGGGCAAATCTAATCAATACTGCCTGCAGCACAGGGGCTACTCTCAGCTGGAGAAATGTCAGCTTTAAATGGTTCTGATCGCTTTGCACAGGGCTCTGGTCACAAAGCGGTAAGCTCGGAGCATAGAGATCAGCACATCCAGTTCTCAAATTTAGTCACATCATCGAAACACCCCCAAAGGGAACTCGGATCCCATCTGAAGCCAGCCCCAGCCCTCCATGGCTCTGTTTAGCCTGGGCCTCCCCAACTTGGATCTCCTTTAGCCAAGTCTTAGCACTAGGCCTCATTTCTTTTTTTTTTTTTTTTTTTTTTTTTTACATGGATTTTTTTGATCCATAGACTAATGTATTTCATTACATTTGCAACATTTTGCCATCATTTCTCTGAATATTTTCCCAGCACATTCCCCTCTCTTGTCTCCTCTTTAGTCCCATTACTTGTTGTTACTCTTCACTTTGGATTGTATATCTCTGAGGCCTTAGTCACTTTGTTGTTTTTGTTGAGAGGTTTTTGCCATAGGGTGTGTGCGCTCTCCAGAGAGAGACAGAGAGACAGAAAGCGAGAAATCACCCCCCAGGGGGGATGGCCACGCTGCAATCCCTTCTTCTCCATTCTCCTCTAGGGGTCTTGGGCACGCACGCACACGTGCCCGGTGTAAGTTTTAAGCCACTGTGTCTGGGACGCGAACTGCGGTCGACTACGTGGGAGTCCAGCGACATAGCCATTACACTAACTGTTGGTCCAGCAATAGGCCTCATTTCTGCAAGTGGATGCTACTTATTTAAACTCCTTTTTCCTCTGAAAATGTCAGGAGAAGAAGAGGAAGACTACTGAATGAAGTGGAGAAGGGCAGCTTGAGTTTGAGGCCTAAACAGGTGGCTGCCAGAGAGTGAGCATTTTCTAATACTGGTTACTCTCCAGGCAATGCACTGGACGGGAGAAAAGCCAGTCCTCGGCGTAGTTCCTGCCTGCAAAGAACTTTCAGTTTTCGAAGTTTCTGCTGGAAGAAAAACACAGGCGAAACAGCGACTAAGTAACGTTCGGTGCACTTTCTTTCTCCCTTTCATTTTTCTTTTCTTTTTTTTTTTAATTGTTGGAGTCCAGTGTACTTACCAGAGAGAGAGAGACAGAAGGAGAAAGCAGCTCCCCAGTAGGGCACATTCCTGCCACAATCCCTTCTCTTCTGTTTCTCCCTCCTGTCAGGATTTTAGGCATGTGCATACATTCACCCTGCATGTTTTTCTTCTTCTTTTCTTTTCTTTTTTTTTTTGAGAGGTTTTTGCCATAGGGCACGTGTGCTCACCAGACAGACAGAGAGAGATAGAGAGACAGAAAGCAAGAAACCACCCCCCCAGGGCGGATGGCCATGCCGCAGTCCCTTCTCCTCCATTCTCCACTCAGGATCTTGGGCACGCACGCACACGCACCCGGTGTGCGTTTTAAGCCACTGGGTCTGGGACTTGAACCGCGGTCGACTACATGGGAGTCCAGCCATATAGCCATTACGCTAACTGCTGGTCCCACCCTGCATGTTTTTCAAGGCGCCGGAGCCAGGATTCAAATCATGGTTAGCCATGTGGGATCCAGCTCCCTTAACCACCAGGCTACAGGGCTGGCCCGAGTGCACTTTCACATAAAGCATCCACTTTAGGCACCAGTCTCCCGTGTCGCAGGCCTGAAAATAAGCAAGTCCCGTTGGGACTCCGTCTGGAAAGACTGCTGCTCGCTTTCCTATTTTCCTAGGGTAGACAGCTCCAGATGTAGAGATCTATTGGGTTGTCAGGAAGGTCATGATGCATTTTCCATAGAAAACCAAAAAAAAAAAAAAAAAGTCAAGCCTTTTCCAACAACCCAAAACATTTTAAAGCTAATTTTTTTCCTCTGTGAGTGAGAGAGACAGACAGAAATGAAGACAGACATACAACACCCCCAATAGGGTCTCACACTACAGGCCCCTCCCAGCCTCAGCCAGTCCTGGTTCCTGGGCATAGTTTCATGCCTGGCATGTTCGGGGAGGCCCCTGGATGTGAACCCAGAGCCTTCTCATATGGATCAGCCTCGAGGAGTGTGGCTTTACTGCCGTGTCACTGTCTGGCACCAGGACACTGAGTCAGGGCAGTAAATACCTTAATCTAATCTTAATCTCTAATCTTAATGCCATATATATCAATGACTCAGGGTGGTCTTTTTTTTTTTTTTTTTTTTTTTTTTTGGGATGTAACCCAAAGACAAATAAAAAGACAATTATGAATCCGCATTCTACAATGAGAACTATCTAGAAATACGTATTTTACTCCAGTGTTTATTCATAGGTAGCTGTATATTCCATACCTTAGAGTTCTGATAGCCATTCCCAGTGTCTTAGTCTATTATGGCATTGCTAAGAGAAACACTCACGCTGGGGTGAATTTAAGAGAATAGAGCTTTATTGGGACCAGCAGTTAGTGTAATGGCTATGTTGCTGGACTCCCAGGTAGCCGACCTTGGTTCGAGTCCTGGACCCGGCGTGGGTGCATGTGCATGCATGACCAAGATCCCAAGAGAAGAACAGAGGAGAAGGGATTGCAGCAAGGCCATTCCCCACCCCCGGGGGCGGGTCACTTTCTGTCTCTCTGTCTGTCTCTGTCTCTGTCTTTGTGGTGAGAGCATGCGCCCTACAGCAAAAACCTCTCCAAAAAGAGAGAGAGAGAGACAGAGAGAGAGAGAGAGAATAGAGCATTATTCTCTTTTTACTTGTTATTGTCTTTTCATTTGTCTTTGGGTTACATCTCAAGATTTAAAAAATATACCCTGAGTCATTGGTATATGTGGCATTATTCTGACTCACAGTTCTGGTGGCTGGAAAGTCCCAAGGTGTAGGGCTGGCCTGCAGCATGGCAGACGGCAGGCAGGATCTTGCGAAGAGGACTGTGCTAAGTTTCTGTGTCTCGTCCTGGCCTCCTTGCCTCTACTTATTCACCCAGCTGAACGCAATCACAGGGGCCCCGCCCTAATCACCACGAAGGAATCACATTTTCACTTCATACCTCTGCTCTACGGTCAAGTCTCAACACACGGCCCTGTGGAGGTCAACCAATCACCACCCGCTAAGACCAAATTCCATAATGTGAACCTTTGGGAGACAAACCATTATCCAAATCAAAACATGTCATTTCTCCTCCTCTGGGAGCACATGAGGACCTGGAGTCAGAGGATCTAAGAGAATAGTCCCTGCTTTGGTTTGATCTTGAACCCTCCAAGCAGGACTCATGCCGGGCATGTGTACGTGTCTGCTCAAAATCCTGCGAGGAAAATGGAGAAGGGACTGCAGTGTGGCCATCCACCATGGGTGGCAGTTTCTCACTTTCTCTCTCTGTCTCTCTGACAAATGCAGGCACCCTATAGCAAAAAGACCTCTAAAATGAATAAACAAATGAGCTTCCATTTCCTTTCCTATGGAAGGCCAGTTCCCCTTTTGCAGGTCCTGTGGTGCCGTTACGTCCTGGAGAGCTAAGCTGAAGCGTTTCTTTCTTGTTTCATTTGCAGGAAGCCTTCAGTTTCAGCTCACCTCCTCTCTCAGCTAATTTCTTCAAAGCTTAGTCCTGCCAGGCCACAGGGTGCTGGCTGTCCATATCCCACTGGCCTCTCTGCCTCGCACTCCTTTGCTCTGCATCTGCTTTCTCCTTTCATTCTCTGCCACGATCCGCGTCCTCCATGCTGTGAAGATGGAAGGAGGATTTTAAATTTCTCTGGGTAGAAAAAAGTTACTTCCTACCTGCAGGAAAAAGCAAACAAAGAATTCATCTCTCCACCTTCTCTGCCTGGGGGAGAAATAGGGAGTCCTGGTGACTTCTGTGTAACCCAATGAAATATTCTCCCTCATCCCTCCCCAAAGCATACACAGAAACCAAGGCAGGGTTCTTTCTCACATCGTGTACCGTGCCATGCCAGCCAAGGGGTGACCTGGCTGAAGTGGGCATTACTTCAGGAACACGGATTCCTAGGTCCACTCGGTCTGTCGGAGTTAGAATCTCTGGGGGTAAAACCTGGAAGTCCTCACGTCCAGCCATGGACATGCAATTTGTTCTGTGTGGCCAGCATAGGCATAAGAACTAGGATGTTGGGGCCAGCAGGTGGTGTGGTGGTTAAGGTGCTGAACTTCCACATGGCTTAATCACAGTTCGAGTCCAGACCTGGCAACTTGAAATTCATGCCTGGCGTGTGTGCGTGCATGCTCAAAAGTCCTGAGAGGAGAATGGAGGAGAAGGGATTGCAGCATGGCCATCCCCCCTGGGAGTGATCTCTCGCTTTCTGTCTCTCTGTCTCTCTAGTGAACACAAGCATCCTAGAGCAACAATCTCTCAAAACAAAACGAAAAAAGCCCAACGGCCAGATTGTTGACCACAGCAGAGTAAATGCACCGAGTAGGTGTCATAGCATATGCGAGTAAAAGAAGCAGAGAAAGCTTCTTGTTCTTGAATTGGGGAATGACTCATGGAGAGTGGGTATCCCAGAACAGCCTGAAAGAAAGGAGCCCACAGGGGTGGCAGTGTTCCGGGGAGCAGAGGCACAGGGAGGGTCGAAGCAGGCGTGGAATAGACGGAAATTCAGTCTATGCTGGGAGGAGTGAAGAGGCCAGGCTTGCTCGATGTAGGATTTGTGGTCCTTCCCTCACCGGGATTCCCACACTTTGAGGAGAAAATGTTTTCATCCCCAGAACCATGAAACTGGACGGGGGAGGTGTGTGTTGATGGCAATGATGTTCCCAAGCAGACCAGCGATAGCCTTGTCTCCACAGTCCTGAAGGAAATGCACCTCTCGCCAGAGCAACCCAACGCAAAGGTCTCCGAGGCCACTAACCCTTGTGGCAATTTTAAAAACACCAGTGTCCAGGGTCCGGCAGGTGGCATGTGGTTAAGGCGCTGAACTTCCAAGAGGCTGACCACAGTTCAAGTCCCAGACCTGGCAGCTTGCTTGCGCTCTCTCTCTCCTCTCTCTCTCTCTCTCTCTGTGTGTCTCTCCAGTCAAATTGAAAAAATAATAATAATAAATAAAATGAAATAAATAACTCTTTTTAAAAAAATACTGGTGTCCAGGGCCCTTCCCCAGTGTCCAATTGCATGAGGCTCTAGCATGGGGATTTTTAGGAATCCTTTGACGAAGGGTCTAGACTGTGAAATGTACCTTTCTGTGAAACGGACCCACGTGGAAATGTTCCGGGACCAGAGACAGGGAAAAGGAAAGTAAGAAAGCAAGCTGCCAGGTCTGGGACTTGAACTGTGGTCGGCTACATGGAAGTCCAGCAACTTAACCACATGCCACCTGCCAGACCCTGGACATGGGTGTTTTTAAAATTGCCACCGATGTTAGTGGCAATTAGAGCCCTCCTTAAGTGTGATCAGAGATTGGCTGAAACTGGGGTAGGTCCCAGCATCGAGACCCTCTCTCTCCCTGTCTCTCTTGATCTTGGTAGAAATAAATAGATAAAGTTAAAAGGAGAGAGAAGAGCTGTCAGATTGTTCGGATGTGCAGCCAGAGGTGAGAACCACTGAGCCGACTCGTTGAGGAGTTCTCGTTTGGCTGTGCCTGGATCTCGTCCTCTGCTCTGAAGGGTGCTGTGGGGGGAAGGCAGGGTCTCCAGCGTCCACTTCCGCAGGCCTCCCCTCTCCCTCTGCTCCCGGCAGGCAGCTGCGGCTCTCAGGGGTGGCAGTGTTCCGGGGAGCAGAGGCACAGGGAGGGTCGAAGCAGGCGTGGAATAGACGGAAATTCAGTCTATGCTGGGAGGAGTGAAGAGGCCAGGCTTGCTCGATGTAGGATTTGTGGTCCTTCCCTCACCGGGATTCCCACACTTTGAGGAGAAAATGTTTTCATCCCCAGAACCATGAAACTGGACGGGGGAGGTGTGTGTTGATGGCAATGATGTTCCCAAGCAGACCAGCGATAGCCTTGTCTCCACAGTCCTGAAGGAAATGCACCTCTCGCCAGAGCAACCCAACGCAAAGGTCTCCGAGGCCACTAACCCTTGTGGCAATTTTAAAAACACCAGTGTCCAGGGTCCGGCAGGTGGCATGTGGTTAAGGCGCTGAACTTCCAAGAGGCTGACCACAGTTCAAGTCCCAGACCTGGCAGCTTGCTTGCGCTCTCTCTCTCCTCTCTCTCTCTCTCTCTCTGTGTGTCTCTCCAGTCAAATTGAAAAAATAATAATAATAAATAAAATGAAATAAATAACTCTTTTTAAAAAAATACTGGTGTCCAGGGCCCTTCCCCAGTGTCCAATTGCATGAGGCTCTAGCATGGGGATTTTTAGGAATCCTTTGACGAAGGGTCTAGACTGTGAAATGTACCTTTCTGTGAAACGGACCCACGTGGAAATGTTCCGGGACCAGAGACAGGGAAAAGGAAAGTAAGAAAGCAAGCTGCCAGGTCTGGGACTTGAACTGTGGTCGGCTACATGGAAGTCCAGCAACTTAACCACATGCCACCTGCCAGACCCTGGACATGGGTGTTTTTAAAATTGCCACCGATGTTAGTGGCAATTAGAGCCCTCCTTAAGTGTGATCAGAGATTGGCTGAAACTGGGGTAGGTCCCAGCATCGAGACCCTCTCTCTCCCTGTCTCTCTTGATCTTGGTAGAAATAAATAGATAAAGTTAAAAGGAGAGAGAAGAGCTGTCAGATTGTTCGGATGTGCAGCCAGAGGTGAGAACCACTGAGCCGACTCGTTGAGGAGTTCTCGTTTGGCTGTGCCTGGATCTCGTCCTCTGCTCTGAAGGGTGCTGTGGGGGGAAGGCAGGGTCTCCAGCGTCCACTTCCGCAGGCCTCCCCTCTCCCTCTGCTCCCGGCAGGCAGCTGCGTCTCTCGCCAAGCCTCCGTGTCTCCCCCTGGGGAGTTTCTCTCCCGTCTTTTTCTCTTCATACTTTCTCTGTTATGCTTTGATTGTGGTGGCCCGGATCTCTGCTAGGTGCCAAAGACTGCTAATTGCTTAATCAGATACACGAATCCCTCTGAAGACTACCTGTGAGGCAGTCCCTGTGCAGTGGGACGCTGCTCTGAGCCAGTTCCGCTGTGTCCCCCAGGAGCTGTGTCTGCAGTGGGAGTTTCAGGGAGAGCCAGGAGTGAGTGGCAGGACTCGCAGCCCTCCCATCTTGCCCTGGAAGAGCCATATTACTGGAGAGAGAGCACGTAAGCAGAGGGAAAAGGAGAGCTCTGTCTCTGTCTCTCTCTCTTCTCTCACATGTGGAAGAAATAAATTAATTAAAAAATAATCAGTGATCTTGGGACCAACAGATAGTGTAATGAGTACATCGCTGGAATCCCACGTAATCAACTGAGGTTCTAGTCCCAGACCCAGAGGTTTAAAACACACCGAGTGCATGTACGTGGCAGGCCAAGATCCCAAGAGGAGAATGGAGGCGACGGGATTGCAGCATGGCCTACCCCTCTGGGGGCTGATTTTTCATTTTCTTTCTCTGTCTCTCTGTGTGTCTCTGTGACAAGCGCATGCGCCCTATAGCAAAAACCTCACAACCAAAAGAAAAAAACAACAAAAACTCCAAGATCTGCCTTACTAGATGTAGTGAACAACCAGGCCATGTCTTGGTCATTCTGTAATTCAGGGGATAGTAACCTTTAACTACAGGAACTGTTAAGGGGCCGTTAAAGAGTGTGTATAGGTGTTCTATAAGTATTAACTTCCAGAATGGCCTGGGGGTGAAAGCAGTCTGACCTTACGTGGCTGACCCTGCCGCTTGAGTCCCAGATGCAGTAGCTTGAAAACCACACTGGGCGCATGTGCGTGCATGCCCCAAATCCTGAGAGGAGGGAGAAACAGAGCAGGGACCGTGCTGTGCCCATGTCCCACGGGGCAAGCTTCCTCCCGTTCCCTCTTGCTGTCTCTCTCCCTGGCAAACACACAGACCCACTAACAAAAAACTAAAAAATAAATCATCTTCCATTTTCCTTCTTATGGAGACCCTGATTCAAATAGACTTTTTTTTTTTTTTTTTTTTGAGAGGTTTTCGCTATAGGGCATGTGCACTCGCCAGACAGACAGAGACAGAAAGCGAGAAATCACCCCCCAAGAAGGATGGCCACGCCACAATCCCTTCTCCTCCATTCTCCTCTCGGGATCTTGGGCACGCACGCACATGCGCCCAGCGTGAGTTTTAAGCCACTGGGTCCGGGATGCGAACCGCGGTCGACTACATGGGAGTCCAGCGAAATAGCCATTACGCTAACTGCTGGTTCCCTCAAATAGACTTTTTGATATCACATCTCACTTTAAAGTCATGTTACTTTCATCCTGCATTTGGGCAGTGATGTTCTTTCTTCTTTCAATTTTTTTTTCTTGTGGCAAAATGTACATAATATAAGATTTACTATCTTAACCAGTTTTTGTGTGTTTGTTTGCTATAGGGTGTGCATGCTTGTCGGAGAGAGACACAGAGAAAAAGAGAGGGAAAGTGAGAAATTACCCCTTAGGGAGATGGTCACACCACGATCCCCTCTCTTCCACTCTCCTCTTGAGATTTTAGGTGGGCACACACACACATGCGCGTGCATGCACACACATGCCAGGTGTAATTTTCTTTTTTTTTTTTGGAGAGGTTTTCGCTATAGGGCGCGTGCGCTCGCCAGACAGACAGAGAAAGACAGAGAGAGACAGAGACAGAAAGCAAAAAATCACTCCCCAGGGGGGATGGTCACGCCGCAATCCCTTCTCCTCCATTCTCCTCCTGGGATCTTGGGCATGCACACACACGTGCCCGGCGTGAGTTTTAAGCCACCAGGTCCGGGACGCGAACCGCGGTCCACTACATGGGAGTCTAGCGACATAGCCATTACACTAACTGTTGGTTCCCACCAGGTGTAATTTTATAGCCGCTGGATCTGGGACAAAGTTGGCCATGTAAGAGCCTGTCCCCTAGGGAACCAGCAGTTAGCGTAATGGCTATGTCGCTGGACTCCCACGTAGTCGACCGCGGTTCGCGTCCCGGACCTGGTGGCTTAAAACTCACGCCAGGTGCGTGTGCGTGCATGCCCAAGATCCTGAGAGGAGAATGGAGGAGAAGGGATTGCGGCGTGACCATCCCCCCTTGGGGGGTGATTTCTCGCTTTCTGTCTCTATGTCTCTCTTTGTCTGGCGAGCGCACGCACCCTATCGCGAAAAACCTCTCAAAAAAAAAAAAAAAAAAAAAAAGGAGCCTGTCCCCTTAATCTCTACCACCTGCTGGCCCGCATCTTAACTTTTTTTTTGCAGAGAGACACTTTTGCTATAGAGTGCATGAGTTCGCCAGATAGAGAGAGACAGATAGTGAGAAACCACCTCCAGGAGGTATGGCCACACTGCAATCCCTTCTCCTCCATTCTCCTCCCAGAGTCCTGGGCATGCACACAGTCATGCCCAGCGTGGGTTATAAGCTACCGGATCCGGGACTCAAACTGTGGTCAACTCCATGGGAGTCCAATGACATAACCATTATGCCATCTGCTGGTCCCACCATCTTAACTATTTTTAAGTGTACAGTTCCTAATGTTAAGTGCATTGATATTACTGTCTAACCATCACCTGCACATTGTACATCCACTGTCAAAAGCCCTCATCTTCCAAAACTGGAGCTCGGTACCATTTAACAGTAACTCCCCACTCCTCCTCCCCCAGTCCTGACAGCCAAGTCGCCCTCTCTAGGACTTGGACTATTCATTTAGGCAATGTCATAGTACGGTTCGTTGTTTAGATCTAAAGACTGAATTTTAGAGTTTTCCTGTTAAATTTTCTCTTGTTACATTTTTGCTCTGGCTCTAAGACCTTCCAGACCTTCTTGGAGTAGTATCGGATGTGGTCGTCAAACTTCCCAGGTCTGTGCCACTAGCAGAGGGAACAGGCTCTCACTATCTTCATCTGAATCATGGCTAAAACTAACATTTTTTAAAAATTTTATTTTGGAGAGTTTTTTTTTTTTTTTTTTTTTTTTTTTTTTTTGTTTAAGGGCATGCCACATTTCAGAGACAGAGAGACAGAAAGTGAGAAATCACCCGCCAGGGGGGATGGTCACACCACAATCCCTTCTCCTCCATTCTCCTCTCAGGATCTTAGGCACGCACGTACATACGCCTGGCGTGAGTTTAAGCCACCAGGTCCGGGACTCAAACTGCAGTCGACTACATGGGAGTCCAGCACCATAGCCATTATGCCAACTGCTGGTCCCATGGCTAACAGTCTTGAACAGTACAGGGAGAGACAAAGCCCTTTCATACCCCTAGATTCTAGCACGATGCTGACAATTTAAGCAGATCTTTTTGATTTCAATATTACTTTCAAGGCCTACAGGTGGCGCTGTGGTTGAGGGGCTGGACTCCCACATGGTTCACTGCAGTTGGAGTCCAGACCTGATGGCTTACTTTCTCATTCTCTCTCTCTCTCTCCCTCTCATCTCATGTCCCATAGCAAATTAAAAATAATAGTAATAGGAGCCTGCAGGTGGTATAGAAGTGAAGGCACTGGACTTCAACGTGGTTGACTGGTGTTCAAGCCCCGGACACAAAAGCTTGAAACTCATGCCGGGCACGTGTGCATGCGTGCCCAGAATCCCAAGAGGGGAATGGAGGAGAAGGGATTGTGGTGTGGTCATCCCCTGTGGGGGTTGATTTCCACTTTCTGTCTCTCTGTGTCTCTGGCAAGCACATATGTCCTATAGCAAAAATCTTCAAAAATAATAATAATGATAATAAATTAAATTAAATCATTCTTTAAAAAATACATTACTTTAAAATTAACCAAACTAGTTTCATGTCCCAACGTCCCTTCTCTTCTTCCTTCCTAGTAGCAGAACCTTAATTTTTAGGTGCACTGATTCCGGTCTTCCTGGAGGCTAGATGTGGCCAGAACCTTTGTTCTGTTAATGAGCTATAGAATTTTCCTGTGGGGCCTGCCCTGTGGGGTAGTTGTTGGGGAGCAGTTTGACTCTTAGCCCTGGTGACTCAAAAACCATTCCAGGCATGGGAGTGTGTATGCCCCAAATCCGGACAGGATGGAAAAATGGAAGAGGAGGGATTGTCGTATGACCATGGCCAACTGGTGAACTGCTTTCTTCCTCTCACTCTCTTTCTGTCTCTCTGTCTCTCACTGGTGAGTACCTGTATCCTCTGGCAAAAAAAGAAAATGAAGAATTCTTCTGTGTGACTCCAGGCAAAGATCCTTAAAACCAACCAACTCTGCTGGAAAGAGCTAGTCCTTTTTCCTCCATGGTATTTGAATGTAGATGTAATGGCTGTACCTCCAGCAGCCATTCTGGACCATGAGATAACCTTGAGAATGAAAGATAGAGGAAGCCTGGTATGAGGGCACCACCCTAGCAGCCCAGGACTGCCTACAGTCAGTTTTATTATAGGAAGGAGAAATCGCTTTTATGTTGTTTAAACTTTTGAATAGAATCTCAATAAATAATGAAAATAATGAACACTTTGTTAAAATCCAAATACATTCTCAGAAAGAAGAAAGGTAGAGAGTAGAAAAAGAAAGGAAAGAAAGGAGAAAGGAAGGGAGGAAGGAGAAAGAAATGGAAGGAAAGAGCAGAGGTCCTGAGTTTTCTGATGCACATCTGGGATTTCTCTGAGTCTGCAAGAGTTCAGTGCCTCCGCAGCTCTTCCAGCCTTTAAAAAATAGTTTGGAAGGTGATTAGAGAAGAGAGACAAAAAAGATCTATCAGCATGCATTTGAGTAGATCTCCTGATGTTAGGAGCTAGAGAAGCCTTCCTTTGGAGACCTAATCCATTTCTAAGTTTCCCTTGAAATCACTAATTATGCTCTAAAAAAGAAGGCCTCGCTGGAGCCAGAACCAGCAGCCAATTATCCACGAGAATCACTCACTGTGTGGGCTGTCTTCTCTCTCTGTTCACATAATTTCAAAATGCAATTTCTAGAATCATGCTAAATACTTGTAAACAGAGATTGGTTTAATTGCAAGGAGGAACCATTTCGGAGGATAAAAACGAGGGTTGTTTCTCCTTGTTTTGTTGAGAACAGAATAGTCCTTTCTGAGTCAGACTTCTCGTCTCCTCTCTCTTCCTGCCCAGGTCAGATCTCTCTGCAAAGCCAGGGAGAGGGACCGACTTCAGCAGAAGGTAGAGCTTGCTATGGGAGTAGAAA
>NW_006160034.1:1520756-1524373 GCF_000334495.1 Tupaia belangeri chinensis
ATGGAATCAGCAGATGGCGTAATGCTTATGTCACTGGACTCCCAAGTAGTCAACTGTGGTTCAAATCCCTGGCCCGGCAACTTAAAACTCACGCTGGCGCATGTGCGCGCATGCCCAAAATCCTGAGAGGAGAATGGAGGGAAAGGGATTCTGGTGTGGGTATCCCTTGGGAGGGGGTGATTTCTCACTTTCTGTCTCTCTGTCTCTCTCTGTCTCTCTGTTTAGCGCATGTGCCCTATAGCTAAAACCTCTGTTAGAAAAAAAGAAAGGGGCCAGCAGTTAGCCTAATGGTTATGTTGCTGGACTCCCATGTAGTTGACTGCGATTCGAGTCCCAGACCCAGTGGCTTAAACTCATGCCGGGCACGTGTGCGTGCGTGCCCAAGATCCCGAGAGGAGAATGGAGGAGAAGGGATTGCAGCGTGGCCATCCCCCCTGGGGGGTGATTTCTCGCTTTCTGTCTCTCTGTCTCTCTCTGTCTTTCTGGCAAACGCACGTGCCCTATAGCGAAAACCTCTAAAATGAAAAAGGGAAAAAGGAAGCAATGCCCCTCTCCTCACAATAACACGTGGAAGCAAGTATGCATAAAATTAACATTCCTGTCTGCTCCCCTGGAATAAAATGTCACTGGGTGAGCAAGAAAGCGATTACTTCTAAGGCTGAACGAGCAACCTCTTTAGGCCGTCGAGGGAGGCCTGTTGTACTCCTGACGTGGGGTTACTTTCCTTGTCCTTCCATTTCCTCCTGCCTCCTCTAGGCTTCCTGGGGGCCTGGCTTAGCATAGAGCGTGTTTCCGGAGCCGAAGCGCTGACCTCACTCGAGCTTCAGTGATTCGGTTTTGAAATGCTGCTGTCCAGCAGGAAGGCCCAGTAGGATAAAGCATATGAGTAAAGATGAATATGGGGGTGGAAATGCTGTGCACAGCCCCAGTCTGGGCAGGGCTTGGGTACTCTGTTCTCAGGGTAGATTTCCTTGGAGAATAACACAGGTGAAGCCCAGCTTACCCGGTTTTCCTTCGCATAGTGACGGGACCGGGTCCTTTTGCCATTGAATTGCTCTCAAATATCATAACTCATCAGTAATCTGTTTTCTTCCTGGGGGAAGACTCACCCCAGCCTCCTTTGAAAGCAGAGACAGGAACTAGCAGATGGCATAATAATTACATCGCTGGACTCCAACATACTTAACTGTGGTTTGAATCCCAGACCCGGCGGCTTAAAACTCACACCAGGTGCGTGTATGTGCGTGCCCAAGATCTCAAGAGGAGACTGGAGGAGAAGGGATTGCGGTGTGGCCATCTCCTCTGGGGGGTGTGCGTGTGTGTGATTTCTTTTTTCTGTCTCTCTCTGTCTTTCTGGCGAGCACACATGCCCTATAGCAAAAATCTCTCTCTATTACCAAAAAAAAAAAAAAGAGAGAGAGACAGAAAAAGACGTTGGAATGCTTGATTTCCTATTTACTGCAGAGACAACAAAAGTTGTTGTGTGTGTGTGTGTGTGTGTGTGTGTGCACTCATTTGTGAGTGTATGCTAAGAGGGAGGTTCTTAAGAAAGGAACATCTTGAAGCAAAATGGTTTTTCCAAAGAAAACCATCATCTCCTGTCGTTCTGGTCACAGCGCGTGGAACAAACGATAAAAATGAGAGGTCAGCCCCCCGATAAACGAAGACAAATGACCACCTGCCTCAAAGTCACACCAACCTTGAGGCCAGGAAGAACGGGCCTGGGGTGCCAGGTGACCTTGAGACTCACACCTTGGCAAAATCTCTCTGTAACACCGAGTGACAAGCCACCCGGTAGTCCTGGGTTGGTTACAGCCCAGCAAGGACTTGGCTCTCGAAGACTCGGGGAAGCGGGAAGAACAGGGTTTTGCTTCAACCCAGAGCAGCGTGCCCAGACCGCCCCTCTCCCTGCCACCCTCTCCCTCGCTTTGCAGAGATTTTCAGTCTGTGGCTGCATCTCCCCCATTAAAGTAAATAGCGCTTCCCCGAGAGCTCATCTTCGGCATTTCTGCAATCGTCCCGTAGCCAGCTAATGTGCAATGCTGTAGTTTAATAGTCTATTAAAACACAGCACTGCACATTAAAATCTCCACTGTATCTCTGCAGATCCACTTAACAAAGGCGAGGTCCCCAGAAAGCACTGTTCACTTGCTGAGAGTTACTGCAACAGACGGGCAAGTCTCTTACAGCTGAAAATTTAAAGGGGAAACAGGATGGTGCAGGGGGCAGCACACACCTCCCCTGGTCTCCCCTCTGCTGCTGTAGCTCGCGTCTGGTCCTTCTTGCCGTTTAAGAACAAATCCCTTGGGATCCAGTCTCATCGCTCGGCTCTGTATTTGGAGGCACTTCCGTTTCCCCTCTCTCCTTCTCAGAGGGAGACACGGTTCAGGAAAGCTGGCCCCCACCCCCCGGCAGGGAAAATACACCCCTCGGCTCCTGAGGCAGAACAATTGGCAGGGCAGAGGAGGAGTTCTTCCAACAGCTGTTAGTCCTCCCACCGATCTCTCTCTCCTTCTGCTGTGACGGCATACCCCACATCAAAGCCCCCCTCAGCTGCCCAGAGGACGCGTCCATAGTCTACCGGAAACGAAGCCGAGTGAGTGCTGGGCGTGTGGGGCAAACACCGGTATTGCAGACAGCCCAGGTATCGCCTTAGGAACGGGAGGAGAACTCGTGCAGCGGCTGCCCGTGGGCCCCAGCGCGGCACTCCTACCAGGAACCATTCGAGTACGGAGTACCGAGTACGGAGTACCGAGTACTGAGTACCGAGTACCAGTAGCAGGTGGGCTGCAGGGCCAGATCAGAGGGGAAGAGAAGGGAAGATGGAGACGAGGCGGGGCACGGGCAGGTGGGACAGCAGAGCCCAAGGCAGGAGAGAGAGGGCAGTGCTGACGGGAGGGCGAGAATGTGGAGGAGACGCGGCTGGTATGAGGACCAGGAGCTCTGCCCAGTGCAGGGCTGCCGCCATCACCGTAGGGTGGGCAGAGGCCGGCCCTGGGAGCCTCTGCCACACGGTGAGTGGGTGTTATCGCAGCCTCCCTCCAGCGCTGAGATTCCACGGACCCCAAGTAAATTCACAATGGATGTGTGTATGTGTAGGGGTGCTTGTCGTTAATCATCTGATTCAGGTATATATATACACACACACAGACTTATACACACACATATATACACACACAAACACACACATATACACACATATATATACACCCAGAGACATACACACACACATATATACACACACAGACTTATACACACACATATACACACACAGACATACACATATATGCACACACATATATACACACAGAGACATATACACACACATACACACACATATATATACACACAGACATATACACACAGAAACACACACACATATATACACACAAACACACATACACACATATATATACACACATAGACATATACACACACATACACACACACACATATATACACACAGACATATACACACAGAAACACATATATATATACATACAAACACACATACACATACATATATACACACAGAGACATATACACACATACACACATACACACACACATATATACACACAGACATATACACACAGAAACACACACACATATATACA
>NW_006160034.1:1524393-1528462 GCF_000334495.1 Tupaia belangeri chinensis
AGAGACATATACACACACATACACACATACACACACACATATACACACAGACTATACACACAGAAACACACACACATATATACACACAAACACACATACACACACATATATACACACAGAGACATATACACACATACACACATACACACACACATATACACACAGACTATACACACAGAAACACACACACATATATACACACAAACACACAACACACACATATATACACACAGAGAGACATATACACATATACATGCAGACATGTACACACACATATACACACAAACACACATATATGCACAGAGAGAGACATATACACACACATATATATATACACACAGAGACATATACACACATATACACACATATACACATATACACACATATATACACACAAAGACATATACACAAACATATAAACACACACATACACACACATACACATACACACACACACACTCCACCTGCCGGCCCCTCTGATTATTTTTTTTTTTTTGTTTTTTGAGAGTTTTTTTTTTTTGTTTTTTTGTTTTTGGTTTTTTTTTTTTTTGCTATAGGGCACGTGCACTTGCCAGAAAGACAGAGACAGAGAGACAGAAAGTGAGAAATCACCCTCCAGGGGGGATGGCCACGCCACAATCCCTTCTCCTCCATTCTCCTCTGGGAATCTTGGGCACGCACGCACATGCACCCAGTGTGAGTTTAAGCCACCGGGTCCGGGACTCGAACCGCAGTCGACTATATAGGAGTCCAGCAACATAGCCATTACGCTAACTGCTGGTCCCCCTTCTGATTAGTTTCTGAACTCTGCGTCACTTGGTAATGTTTGATGTTTAATTTATCAAGCTACTACACCGTTGACCACAGGGCCTGCCACCGAATCAGAGCCTGGTCACTTTTGTTACGGCCCACGTCAGGGTGAGTCTCTGTCCCCAGTTCCCTGGGTGCCAAACACTAGACCCACCCCCTGCTGGACACCGTGGAAAACAGCTGTGGCCCTGCCTCCTGACGCCTGCATTCAGTCACGGAGGGTGTGGCTGGGGTTGTCCATTTTAGAGGCCTCCTCGTCAAATCCTTCCCAAAAGTGCTCATCAGGGTAGGGGGTGGAGGTAGGTGGGCTTTGTCGACGTCTAGTTCTCGGGTCCACTCCCGCATGGACATGCATTTGGGGTGCTAACTTCATTTCCTCTTGTCCCTCGAGTGGCTCGTCTTCCCATGTCCCCATGTCTCCCCTACTGCTCTGGAGAGCCCCGAATCTGCCCATAATGTTGACCGATCCCAGAGAACGTGTTTGGAAGTACAGCGGAGAAGACATGCGTTTACTGACGCTGAGAAAAGGATGCCCTGCCAAGGGTCGGGAGGAGGGTCTTCCCCGCCATTATGACAGCCTCAGGTTTCAGCCAATAGCAACAAAGCCTTCGTGAGCCAATTAAAGATCAATGCAGCCCCCCTCTCCAACAGGGTCTGGTTCAGATACACCTTGCCCGAAGGGTGCAATCAGGTGAGCTCGTGGGGGAACAGAATCAGTGGAGTGTGGGGGTTCGGTGACCCTGTGGAGGGGTGTGCACGCCTCTGGGATGGCCCGGCTGTGGGCCATCTCCATGAGGTGAAGGTCATGGTCGCAGGAAGTTCAGGGCACCCAGCCAGCCGCCCTAGCAGCAGGGTCTCAGGAGATGGGGTGAAGAGGGGGCAGGGAGGGGAGCTCAGTGCATGGTGCCTACGCTCACCTACTGACCCTAACGTTGACCTCAATCTAGATTCTTGTTGTAGTGGCACATTGAAAACTATATTAATTTAATTTTATTTATTTACTAATTATTATGAGTATTCCTTTGACCAGAAAGAGGGAGAACGAGAGAGAAAGCAAGCTGCCAGGTCTGGGACCTGTGGTCAGCCATGTGGGAGTCCAGCACTTTCACCACCGCGCCACCTGCCGGCCCCAGGAGAGGAACTTTTATTTGACATTGTGGGGACACGAGATGAGCAACATTTTTCGCTGCATATGACACCGTGCTTGCAAGAGGAGATGCCCAGACTGTGAGGCTGGACAGCAACTTCTGAAGAGAAGAAGGCTGCTTTTCCTGCTCCCTACACAGTGCGGGTATCTGATCGGTAGTGACCGGGGAAGAGAAGGGCCGCGTCTTCACCGAGTGCTCCAGAGGGCCTCCATTCACCTCTCTCATTGCATCCTTACACTGACCCTTCTAAACAGAAATTGTTCCCATTTTACAGATGGAGAAACCTGTGGTCAGCCATGTGGGAGTCCAGCACTTTCACCACCGCGCCACCTGCCGGCCCCAGGAGAGGAACTTTTATTTGACATTGTGGGGACACGAGATGAGCAACATTTTTCGCTGCATATGACACCGTGCTTGCAAGAGGAGATGCCCAGACTGTGAGGCTGGACAGCAACTTCTGAAGAGAAGAAGGCTGCTTTTCCTGCTCCCTACACAGTGCGGGTATCTGATCGGTAGTGACCGGGGAAGAGAAGGGCCGCGTCTTCACCGAGTGCTCCAGAGGGCCTCCATTCACCTCTCTCATTGCATCCTTACACTGACCCTTCTAAACAGAAATTGTTCCCATTTTACAGATGGAGAAACTGAGGCAGCAAAACCTTAAATAACAGACCTGAAGACACACGGGAGTTGGGGCAAAAATTTATATTTTAACACATCCGGTTCCCGTCTCCTCCTTGTGCTGCAGTGCAGGGACACTTAGCCCATTAAAGACCTTGAGTGGACCAAGCGTGGCACTGCGGCAATGCAACCAGATCCCCAAGGGAGAGGTGATGGGTTCACCTCCCAGGGCCTCCTTGAGCCTACCAGGTTGCATGCACCCCCGATCCAGGCAGGCTGCACTTGGGGTGCATCATGGCATGGCCACTCTGTTGAGGGCATTTCTCTTTCTTCTCCCTTGGGAGAAATAAATAAACTGGAAGAAAATAAAAATGAAAACTTTGAGTCATAAAGTGATGAATCATCCAGGGCGCTCTCCCGCAAGGCATGTAAAATCGGAGACGGAGGTGGAAAATCCAGGAACATACTTGTGTAAAGAGGGGGACGAGAAAGGACGCACTAGTAATCTTGGGAAATAAGCAGCCCCTTCGGTTGTGGGTCTGAAGGACCTTGGGGGACGAGGGAGATCACGGGAAGCTGCTATTTTGCTTCCTGCTCCCAGCCCAAACTCAAGGTCAGACACAACGCGGATCCTCAAACAGGGGTTTCCTGTATCCTCAAACAGGGGTTTCCCAGAGTTTCTCGAGGGCCAGGTGCCCTACCTGCAGCTCAGCCAGGTGGGAGGGGGAAGGCAGGCTGGGAGGCTGGGAAGGGGGCAGAGCTGTCCCGGCCAATGCAGATCCTTGTAGGCCGAGAGAAAGCGGTCAGCCGGTCGGACTGGGGGTCAGGGCTGTCTTCTCCACCCTCCAGGACTGATCATTGTACGTGTTTGTCATTGTGTGAAGGGCTCCCAAATAGGAGCAGGGGAGTGACACCCTCAGACCCTGAGAAAGCTGTGTCAGGAGGGACTGCAGCACCCTTATCTCTGCCCCCAGCTGCGAGCCGATCGATGTTATTAAAATGCCCGGAGGAAACCTCTGTTGGCAGAGTTTGTGGTAATGGTTGGGGGGTTAACAAGGGAGGTGGAGGAGGGGGGAGGGAGAGAGAGAAGCAGCCTGGGAAATGCTGGTTGAATTTTTTTTTTTTTCTCTAAGTAGTCCAGGTGGGAGGGGCAAGAGCTGAGGGATCATGCAGAATAGGAGGATTTCATGGCTGGTGCCCAAGATAGTCCCGGGTAGGTGCTATCGGAGGGCCAGAGCCTCAAACACTGCTAGCTGTACCTTAGATGCAAGAACTCAGCGCTGCATCTCTAAATTAGAATAATCACATTAATGCGTGGTCTCGTCCCTCGGGTTCCTCTGTAGGCTTCCAACCCAGAATTGGAGGAAAACGTCGGGGAATAACAGAAGTCTTCATCGGCTCTAGGTGACCTTGAGAACTCCTCTTAATAACTTCTTGGGTCTCCGGTGTTCTTCAGCGGCTTCACACTGGTCTTGTTATTAGGAACAGGGAAG
>NW_006160034.1:1528493-1529080 GCF_000334495.1 Tupaia belangeri chinensis
GGAGAGCTTGCACGCCCCGCAATCCCACCCGAGCAAAGTTTATTTACGACAGCCAAGGTTCAGCCTTGAGCGGTCCCAGCACACCGAGGGCCCGTTTAATTGGACACCGAAATCTCACCCAAGGCTTCTGGCGTCCTCGTAATTAACTCAGGGGTCCGAAGGCTGGTCTGGGCCTTCCCAGTGTCCTCGACAGCTCTCGTGGGGCTCTACCAGTGGAAAGGCACCATGTGGTCAATAGAGGGAGCCGGAAACCCTGCCCCCTAAGCAAGTGTTTGCCCACAAATCCTTTTCAAATCTGAGGCCTGGAGAAGACATCGCAGGGGCATGTCCTGGTCCCCTGGTCAGGCGAGGCGGGCGTCAGGGGAGTAGTGAGAGGGAAAGTGAGAAATCACTCCTCCAGGAGGGATGCAACCCCTTCTCCTCCATTCTCCTCCTGGGGTCTTGGGCACGCATGCACACGTGCCCAGTGTGATTTTTCAAGCCGTCAGGTCCAGGATTCAAACTGTGATCAGCCATGTGGGAGTCCAGACCCTAACCACCACGCCACCTGCTGGTCCCTCAGCAAATGTCTTTAAAAGAAGACTAAT
>NW_006160034.1:1529111-1555449 GCF_000334495.1 Tupaia belangeri chinensis
TAGGGAAAGGGGCTGGTTTCCCCCTCGTCCCAGGAAACAGGGCACCTGGCTTGACACCCTCCATCGCTCTCACCCCAAGATGCACACTAATCTGTCCTCAGGATGAGTCGGAGAGGAGAGTGTCACCAGGCAGCCCCTGATATCTCGTGGGCCCTGGCTGGTCACTGAGGGTGCAGACCAGCATCCCTCATTGCCATCGTGGGGCTGGGGCCATCTACGGACACTTGTCAACGCCTCCCTGGGCGTCAGCTCCCAGCAGCGGGGACCCTGGCGTCCCGAGCGCCTATTCTCATCCTCCTTGGCCCTCTGCCCACAGGTTCCTGAGATCCAAATGCGCACACATCGCCGGCCCAGCCCCTCTGTCCTCTCCGCCTGGGGTGGTTCAGCATAGTCTGTAGACCGCCCTGTCATCCTCACCCCACCAGGCCCTCCTCCGTCTGTCCCCACTGTCCTCTAAAACTACACTGTGGACAGAACATGTCACTCATGCTGAGCGCAAAGCTCCTTCTCGATTCCCTCAGCTGCTGCCTCCTTCTCCCACCTCTTCCCTCCTGTCTTCCTTTCTCTCGTTCTCTCTTTGACAGTGTTTCCACCTAGTCCCCTTTGCCCCTCCTATGTTTTTTTTTTTTTTTTTAAGATGGCTCAGCTGCGGTGGTGCAGGCACAAGATGACACTCTGCCATGATGGAACCGCACGAAGACTGTGGATCGGGTCCCGGGTTGACTTGCTGGGTGTGTGCGCCATGATCCTGGCTGGAAGGCTGGGAGGGCGGGACTGTGGCAAGACCACACCCTGTCAAGGTTGCCTGTTTCTTTCTCTCTTTCAATAAAATAAACTTTTTAAAAGTGTATGTTGCGGGGGCAGGGGGCAGCCCTTTAGCACAGTGATGAAGTGCAGTTGTGTATAGGGCACCAGATCCCACAGGGCAAACTGTGGTTCGGTTCCCAGTCCTGGTAGCTTGAAAGATATGCTGGCCGCATGTGTGTGCCCCAGATCCAATAGGATGGAGAAATGGAGGGAACGGGACTGCAGAGGGACCATGCCCCATTAGTGGGTGACTGCTCCCCGGCACCCCATTTCCTTGGACAGCATTCTTGCCTACTGGTTATTAAGAACAAGAGCAGGATGGCCAGGCAGGCTTTGGCCAGGGCCAGCCCCCCAGGCACAGGAACTGCCCGAGGAGGCTGCAGTCGGGCAGGGAGACTGGGCATCCTCCCTCCTCCCGCCCTCCCATTACAGCAGCTGTGGGGCCCTCAGTGGGACTGAGCGATGCCATCTGGAAGGGGGTGGCTCTCCTTGACATGAAGCTTGATAAACCGGGGCCTGATCAGTCCCCGCCCTGCTCTTCCTGTGCGGCTCTGAGATGTGACACACGGCCCCTTGCCAGTCCCTGGCTGTCCTCGGCGGCACTGGCCATCTTACGGAACGACTCCTCGTCCTGACATCCCTCCCGTCCAGCCTGCCACGCCCGCCCTTTCCATCCCTGCCCGTCTCTGCTTTTCTGGAGGATGGGGCCGAGACGCCCACGTGATTTGCAGCGAGATCAAGGCACACCCTTGCTTCTCTGGGTAGGCATTAAAGACATCTCTAGTGTGGGCTTCTTTTTTTTTTTTAGTTTCATTTTTTTTTAAAGAGAGATTTTTTTTGCATGTGCTTGTCAGAGAAACAGAAAGACAGAACGTGAGAAATCACCCCCTGGGGGATCACCATGCCACAATCCCTTCTCTTCATTCTCCTCTTGGGATTTTGGGCACACATATACACTCACCTAGCATGAGTTTTAAGTCGCCGGGTCTGGGACTCAAACCACCATTGACTACATGGGAGTCTAGCGACGTAACCATTATGCCATCTGCTGGTCCACATTTAAACAGTTTTTTTTTTTTTAAGTTTAGTGTATTCATAATACAGAGTGCATGCAGGTGCATTCGAGAGACAGAGAGGGAGAGGAGCAGCCTCGGTGGGGTCCTGTCCTGCTCTCATGCCCCTTCCCAGCCCTCCTCCTGCTCAGGATCCAAGTGGCCTTGTGCGCAGGTGCACAGCGTGTTTCTAAGCTGACGCCGGGATTGAGACCTGCATCGTCCATGTGGCTTCGGCGAGGAGGGCGTCAGGGAGGAGCGGACACAGAGAGCCCCTCCCTGCTCCTCGCAGCCCCTCCGCGGCCCTCCCAGTCCCTGAAGGGGAAGTCTGACTTTCTCCTATAACGGGGGTGCCAAGTGTTTGCAGGAGAGCAGCCATCGTAGAATGCTGGGGCTGGGGGGGGGGAGTGCTGACATATATTTCTCAGGCCGAGCGGAGCTCGAAAGAGCCTTCTCTCTGTCCCCTGGCTGAAAGCTCGCCCAGAAGCGAGAGATCACGGCAGGCACAGTTCAGCTGCTTCGAAGAACTTCTGTTCTCACTCTTTTTCAAGACAGTGGAATCAATGAGAGGATTTGGAAAAGAATGAGCATGAGGGATCTCGAAAGGGCCTTTCATCCGCCTTGCTGCTCTGAGGTGGTTTCCTTTCACTCGCCTTTTGAAAGAGGGGGATGCATCAGCACAGCTAGCCATCCCTGCAGCCAGGCTGACAGCTCAGAGTTCCCAGGCTGGGCTGCGCGGAGTGGGGCGCTCTTCTCTGCAGCCCCTGGCTCTCCAGCCCTCCAGGGGCCGCTGCGCCTGCAACAGGCTGCCAGAGGGGCGATCAGCTCCGCGGTAGCCGGTAAATGAAAACAGCTCCGACATGTACATTGCAGAAATCGACTCCTCCTTCTACTCTCCTGCCAGGAAGCGAAGGACTCACAGAGGGGGATTGAACACCTGGGGAATATCTGTTTCAGCTTCACTGTCTTCAGGTGTGTTTTGTGGGTTCAGGCGAGATTGCAGGAGGGACCAGCCTAGGATGGGCTGGTGCTGACCTGGCCCAGCACGCAGGTGGCAGAAGGCCCTTAGCCACCAAAATGCAAGAATGTCACATGTGCTCTCTCTGTCCCCTTGTTCACGCAGACATCTCCCCTCCGAACCGCTTCTCCCGGGGGGCCTGCTCCCCATCCATGGCACCATTTGCCCCAAGGACTCGGAGGAACTTGGAGTGGTTCTCGACTCCCCACTCCCTTGTCACCGCATCCCAGGGCCACGTCTTATCTGTTTCATTCTGTAAGTTTTGTCATCTCGGGAGCCTTCTCACTTCCCAGCTCCGGTCTCTGCCTTAGTCTAAGCATTGTCGCCTGGACTGTAATGGGCTTGCTCTTCCTCGTCGCCACTCCTTACTCACCCTGCGACAAAATTCTTTTTTTTAATTCCCAGAGGGCATGTGCACTCACAAGATGAGAGAGGGAGAGAGAGAGTAAGCACCTTCCCATGGGGCATGGCCATGCCCAAATTCCTTCTCCTTCACCTCCATGTCCTGCCAGGATTCGGGGCGTGCGTGCACACACACACACACACACACACACACACACACATGCATACGCACACATGCACACACGCACATACGCACACATGCACACACGCACACACGCACACACACACACACACACACACACACACACACACAATATATTACACACACACACACACACACACAGTATATTTTCCCAGCCACCAGCGCTGGGCTTTCACCTCAGTTGGCCAAGTAGGATCCAGCTCCTTTAACCACTAGGCCACGGGGCGGGCCCCAAATTCACTTTTCTAAGACTAGAAATCTGATAGTTGCCTTTCTTGCTGCAAAGCCATTAAATGCCCTCTAACTGCCCAGCTCCCTTTTTTCCATCTGCCAGAGGCTGCACGCTCTCACCAAGCTGGCCTGGCTTCCATTGCTCTTTAAGCCCGGGTTCGAGCCTCCAAGTCCTTGGTCAGGTTGTCTCAGGATCTATCAGCACAGCCCCTGCCCGCCTCACCCACCTGTTCCCCCTCCCTCCCTCCTCTCTCCTGCTCCTGGGTGCTTCCAGATGTCTCCCACGCTCCACGCTCAACTCACAACCTTCCAACATGTGGTGCCTCTGGCTGATGTCGGGGTTCAGGGCATGACACCCCAACGTATGGCACCTCTGCCTACTGTGAACTCAAGGAGATGAACCCTCAGAGGCAGAGTTCCCCGACCTTGCCCTGGCCCTCCTGTCCCCCTCTGCAGTTTCTCCCTCAAGCGAGTGAGAGAAACTAGAATCTATCTCACAGAGGAAGCCATAGGGCCCAGGGAAGCCCTCTTAGACGGCCTCCCTTGCCCTCCAAGGTCCTCATGTGACAGGGGTCCTGAACACGCCCTGGAGCAGGAGTGCCTCACGGACACCCGGGTTCTCACTGTGTCCCTGGTTGAGCACCATGCGACCTTCCAGCCTTTGACCCATCATATTTCTCCATCATCGTCTGCTCCACTCCTTCCATCAGGCTTAGCGTAAAGAGACACAGTTTCCCTGGTCCTTGGGTCTTCGTGTCACAGAGCACCTTGGGGAGTCAATTTCCTCTTGCCCATCTGTCATTTATTGCTGGGGCATCCCCGTGACCCTTGCAAGGAGTGAAGTGACGGTATTACTTATCTCTCCCACTCTGGGAAGGCCCTTCCCTGCTCTGTCCCCTCCAGGATCCTCCTTGAGCCTGGAGTCATTTATTTACCTAACTTTTTTCAATTTCTCACTCTACACTCGGCTCCATAGAGAAAAGTAGAGATTGAGCTTGACTAATCCAAAGATTTGAAATCCCCCATGCTCCAAAATCTGAAGCTTTCTGAGTGCCAACATGATGCTACAAGTGGAAAATTCCACAAACGTCCTCCTGGAAGGGGTCTCCGTCAAAACACTACAATACAGAAACATCATGTAAAGTGTCTTCAGGCTATGTGTAAAAGCTGTAGATGAAGCATAAATTAATTTTATGTTTATGTTTGGGTCCCCTCGCCAATTTATCTCATGATGCATATGCAAATATTCTAAAATCCAAAACTTTCTGAAATCCGAAACCATTTTGGTCTCAAGCATTTCAGGTAAGGACTGCTTATCCTGCCCCTTATCTGTTTAGGTTACCACTGTATTCCCAGCACCCAAAAACACTGCCAAGAATCTAATAGGTGCTCAAAACATGTGTGTGTGTGTGTGTGTGTGTGTGTGTGTGTGTATTTCTTTTTAACTGAAGTGATTTTGATAAAACTACTTTAGAACTATAATGGCTGTATGATAGTGCTGATTTTTGTATTTGCTTTCTCACTGAGAAAAAGCAGGGTGGAATATTCTATTATCATTTTAACTTGAGTGGAACTTATTTATATCTGTGTGTTAAGGCTTCCAGGCATTTGCATCTTAAGCTTTTTATTTATACCTGCAGAAGGAAGGGATTTGTGCCTCTTTGAAGGAATTCAGGCAATAGCCAGCAGGTGGGTTTATTAAGGGAGCAACAGAACATTCATCACTATTTTTATTTTAGTTTAGTTTACTTTAGTTCAGAAGCCAAAAAACAGAGCAGCTGAGGCTGGAGAAAGTAGATGGGGAAATGAACTCTACTTTCGTTCTTGCCTCGTCTCTCTCAGATTCACGTAAAGAAAAACCACACTGTCCCCACACGCGTACGTACGGTTACCAAGTGTCACCTCAAAATTCCGGGAAAAAAGATCACCCGGGATTGACCATCTAAAGTGGGAGGGCTGCTGGCCTGCAAGGAGACAGTTTTGTGGAATAGGAAGTGCCCGGGCTGCGGTCAGACCTCCTGAGTTCAAATCCTCTGCTAGCCCTGGGACTTGGAACAGGCCCTCAATTTGTGCCCCAGCTTCCTCTTTGGCAAAATGGAAATCAAATCCTTGATCCTTCAGTATTATTGTGAGGGTTAGTGGAAAGCATGGAGCCAGCCGGTGGCATGGTGGCTAAAGCGCTGGGTCCCACATGGCTGACTCTGCAGTTTGAGTCTCAGACCGGGGGCTTGAAAAACACACCAGGTGCATGTGTGTGCGTGCCCAAAATCCTGAGGGGAGAGTGGAGGAGAAGGGATTGCAGTGTGGCCATTCCCCCAGGAGGTGATTTCTCACTTTCCCTCTGTCTGGGTCTCTCTCTGTCTCTCCTCTCTGTCTCTCTGGTGAGCACACACGCTGTATGGCAAAAATCTTTTTTTTTTTTTTTTTAGGTTTTTTTTTTTTTTTTTTTTTTTCACTATAGGGCGTGTGCGCTCGCCAGACAGACAGAGAGAGACATAGAGACAGAAAGCGAGAAATCACCCCCCAGGGGGGATGGTCACGCCGCAATCCCTTCTCCTCCATTCTCCTCCCGGGATCTTGGGCACGCACGCACACGCGCCCGGCGTGAGTTTTAAGCCACCGGGTCCAGGACACGAACCGCGGTCAACTACGTGGGAGTCCAGCGACACAGCCATTACGCTAACTGCTGGTTCCCTGTATGGCAAAATTCTAAAAACAATTAAAATTTTTTGAAAAGGGAGAGAATGTAGGGCTAGCCCCGTGGCCTGTGGTTGGGCCAGCTGGATCCCACGTGGTTGACTGCGTGGTCCAAATCCTGGCCTTGGTGGCCTGAAAAACATGCCGGGCTCAGGTGCATGCATACCCAAAATTCCAACAAGGTAGAGACATGGAGAAGGGATTTTCGTATGACCATGCCCCATTGAGGGGTGCTTTTCATTCTCTCTTTCCTCTCGCTGTCTCTGTTTCTCTCTCTGGGAGCACTCATGCCTTCTGACAAATTAAAAAAAAAAAAAGGAGAGGATATATCAGAAAACTTTGTAAACTGCAAATAGAAACTACAGGTGGCATTATTCTCTCATCAAATGAAACCTCCCCAAACAGAAACCAGGCCTGACATTCCATCCCATGAGCTGTCCCGCCTGCATAACTCCAAGAGCAGGGCCCGCTGTCAGCAGCTTCCAGGCCCACGTGGAGTATTTGACTTTCCTCTGCTCCAGTGGGCTGTAAACTCAGAGACGGGCCTCAGCCAGGTGATCTCCCTAGGATCTGGCAGAGTCAGACACGTTGACACCTGGAATAAATGTTTGTTGAATGAATAGAAGATAGGGATGAATAGGAGGTGATGGATCTGACAGAAATGGTGAGTAGTGGAGGGGGAGGCTAGATCCCTAGAGGAGTGTACAAGGCAGGGAGAACTGGAGGCCCCCACACTGACTGGGCTGCACCCTCCATCCTCCTTGGCTCAGACCACAGCTCCTAGGACTCCCGAGGACTGAGAGGCGAGGGTGGAGCTGGAGAAGGAGGAGGAAGTGCTTCTTGTCTAGGCTTAATTCGCTCTGAGCGCTCCTGACGTGCAGGGGAGGCCGCCCAGTCGCTGGGGGCTGTGCTGTGGTAAGAATGCCTAGATCTGGAAGCCTTTCGAGAGGCTCTAGTCTCACCTCAAACAAAGCCGACAGGGCCCCAGTACAGAGAGTGATCCCCCTCCACCCTGGGTCCGACAGAAACTAACCACCGAGCCACCTGTCACACACCTGCCAAGTCCCGGCTGGGCGCTGCTGCAACACCCTGGGCTCATCTCCAGCACGGAGCAGGACTGCCCTTCCACTTGAGGCCACTCATGGGAGGGCGCAATGGCGCATGTCCTGGCCAGGGCAGCGTGCAGCCCCTGGCACCGGGGAGGTTTCTGCAGGTCTCTAGACTCGTCCTTGGCCTGTGGCCACCCAAAGTACAGAGGGCCAGGAACCCAGGCTGCTCCTTCAAGCCTCCACCTTGCTGGGGAATGACAAATCACCGAACGGTTTCTAGAGCCAGCAACTTTATAAGAAAACATTTCTTTTCTTTCTTTCTTCTCTTTCTCTCTCTTTTTTTTTATTTTATTATTTTATTTTTTTATGAAACAGAGCACATACACTCCCCAAAGAGAGACAGAGAGGGAAAGTGAGAAAACACCACCCTAGGGAGATCCGGCTCCCAAGAAAATAATGTCTTTAAAACCAGAAGGTTTTTGTTATGTCAAATACTCAGCATTAGCTAAAGCTAATTACCCAAAGCTGCTGACACATGAGGTATGCTTGCCCAAGAGAGACAGAGACAGTGAGGTAGAGAAGCAGCAGCTTCCATGGGGCATGGGCATGGCGCAACTTTTCTCGCTTTCTGTCTCTCTGTATCTCTCTGTCTCTCCAGCAAGTGCACACACTCTATAGCAAAAATTTCTTTTTATTTTTTTTTTGGAGAGATTTTCACTGTAGGGCACGTGCGCTCGCCAGACAGACAGAGAGAGACATAGAGACAGAAAGCGAGAAATCACCCCCCAGGGGGGATGGTCACGCCGCAATCCCTTCTCCTCCATTCTCCTCCCGGGATCTTGGGCACGCACGCACACGCGCCCGGCGTGAGTTTTAAGCCACCGGGTCCAGGACACGAACCGCGGTCAACTACGTGGGAGTCCAGCGACACAGCCATTACGCTAACTGCTGGTTCCCTGTATGGCAAAATTCTAAAAACAATTAAAATTTTTTGAAAAGGGAGAGAATGTAGGGCTAGCCCCGTGGCCTGTGGTTGGGCCAGCTGGATCCCACGTGGTTGACTGCGTGGTCCAAATCCTGGCCTTGGTGGCCTGAAAAACATGCCGGGCTCAGGTGCATGCATACCCAAAATTCCAACAAGGTAGAGACATGGAGAAGGGATTTTCGTATGACCATGCCCCATTGAGGGGTGCTTTTCATTCTCTCTTTCCTCTCGCTGTCTCTGTTTCTCTCTCTGGGAGCACTCATGCCTTCTGACAAATTAAAAAAAAAAAAAGGAGAGGATATATCAGAAAACTTTGTAAACTGCAAATAGAAACTACAGGTGGCATTATTCTCTCATCAAATGAAACCTCCCCAAACAGAAACCAGGCCTGACATTCCATCCCATGAGCTGTCCCGCCTGCATAACTCCAAGAGCAGGGCCCGCTGTCAGCAGCTTCCAGGCCCACGTGGAGTATTTGACTTTCCTCTGCTCCAGTGGGCTGTAAACTCAGAGACGGGCCTCAGCCAGGTGATCTCCCTAGGATCTGGCAGAGTCAGACACGTTGACACCTGGAATAAATGTTTGTTGAATGAATAGAAGATAGGGATGAATAGGAGGTGATGGATCTGACAGAAATGGTGAGTAGTGGAGGGGGAGGCTAGATCCCTAGAGGAGTGTACAAGGCAGGGAGAACTGGAGGCCCCCACACTGACTGGGCTGCACCCTCCATCCTCCTTGGCTCAGACCACAGCTCCTAGGACTCCCGAGGACTGAGAGGCGAGGGTGGAGCTGGAGAAGGAGGAGGAAGTGCTTCTTGTCTAGGCTTAATTCGCTCTGAGCGCTCCTGACGTGCAGGGGAGGCCGCCCAGTCGCTGGGGGCTGTGCTGTGGTAAGAATGCCTAGATCTGGAAGCCTTTCGAGAGGCTCTAGTCTCACCTCAAACAAAGCCGACAGGGCCCCAGTACAGAGAGTGATCCCCCTCCACCCTGGGTCCGACAGAAACTAACCACCGAGCCACCTGTCACACACCTGCCAAGTCCCGGCTGGGCGCTGCTGCAACACCCTGGGCTCATCTCCAGCACGGAGCAGGACTGCCCTTCCACTTGAGGCCACTCATGGGAGGGCGCAATGGCGCATGTCCTGGCCAGGGCAGCGTGCAGCCCCTGGCACCGGGGAGGTTTCTGCAGGTCTCTAGACTCGTCCTTGGCCTGTGGCCACCCAAAGTACAGAGGGCCAGGAACCCAGGCTGCTCCTTCAAGCCTCCACCTTGCTGGGGAATGACAAATCACCGAACGGTTTCTAGAGCCAGCAACTTTATAAGAAAACATTTCTTTTCTTTCTTTCTTCTCTTTCTCTCTCTTTTTTTTTATTTTATTATTTTATTTTTTTATGAAACAGAGCACATACACTCCCCAAAGAGAGACAGAGAGGGAAAGTGAGAAAACACCACCCTAGGGAGATGGCCGCCACAATCCCTTCTTCTCCAGTCTCCTCTTGGGGCTTTGGGCGTGCATGCACACGCATCCCGTGTGATTCTGGAACTTAAACCATGAGGGATTCCAGTGCCCTAACTATCATACCACCTGCCGGCTCCCAAGAAAATAATTTCTTTAAAACCAGAAGGTTTTTGTTATGTCAAATACTCAGCATTAGCTAAAGCTAATTACCCAAAGCTGCTGACACATGAGGTATGCTTGCCCAAGAGAGACAGAGACAGTGAGGGAGAGAAGCAGCAGCTTCCATGGGGCATGGTCATGGCGCAATTCCCTCTCTTCCATTTCTTCCTCCTCTCAGGATTTCGGGCACATGGACATGGTCTTGGCGTGTTTCTCAAGCCGCTGGGCCCGGGACTTGAACCACATGGTTGGCCAGGGGAGATCCAGCTGCTTTAACCACTAGGCCACGAAGCTGGCTCTGGTCACCTGTTTGAAAGGGAAACGGCTCTCGGCAGTGAACTGAAACTCGCAGTTCTCCCCTCAGTGACAGCGGAGCCCGCTTGTCCATGCTGCCTGAGGCCTGGGAGGGGACGATCAAGATTCCCTTGTAGGTCAGAAGAGAGCCGTCTGACCGGCTTCGTGGGGCACCCTTCTTCAGCAGCGCAGGTGGAAGCAGAGAAAACGGCTCTGAGCTGGTGGCTGAGGGGACCACTTCGGGCGGAGGGAGCAGGCATAGAAGGTGAAGGTGGCACTGACACGGGGTCCTGCCTCGCGCTGGCTCCAGGCCGCCAGCACACTTCCCGCACAGAAAGCGAGCGGCTCCTGTCATTCTCAGAGATGGCTCCAGACCCTGGGCATCGCCAGCGCCTTCTCCATGGGGGCTAATACTTTAACAAGCAGGGGCTGCTCAGGCCCCCAGCCAGCCCAACGCAGGCCTGGACGGCACCTGAGTGCCGGGCCGCGGGAATCCGGCCGGCTGCACTTTTGCACGTGTTGCAATCAGCGAGCTTTCAGCAAAACCCCCCAACCCTCACGGCACCCAATGTGGGTCAGCCGGCTGCTCCGCTGTTAGCTCTTTCTTTCCAGGCCTGGAGGAAGGAACCCAGGGAAGCCGCTCCCTCTCATGCATGAGGTATTTCTGAACAAAGGGTCCTGTGTGTCCTGCAACAGCCGCCCTCTCCAGACCCTGAGCATGGGCAGGCCTGGTGCGTCTGGCTGGCGGGGCAGCAGCATGGCCCAGGGCGTGCACTGGAATACAGATCACCCCCGAGCCTTTGGGGCCATGCCGATCATGTGGCCAGGCCTGGCTCTGGCAGTCCGGCATTCGGCTGCCAACAGCTTGCAGGCCTGTTTGCTGCATGGCCAACATCCTGCCTGGTGATTTGACAAGAGGCCCAGGCTCTCTGTGAAGATCAGAACTCTGGTCTCACGACACCCTGCGTGGGGTGACTGCATCTGGACAACCGAGCTGTTCCTGGCCATTGATCAGCCTCTCAGTGAGTAAGAAAATACAGCTGGAAACTCCTCTGAGCCCTTCCCCCAGAGCGGCTCCCTGCAAAACAGGACTTCGTGATGCAGAGATGCGGCTACCTTGTTACAAGATGCTGGGATACGTCACCAGATCCTGAATAAAGATAAAAATGGGACGGCTCCTCTTTCTAAATAGCTGCCACCCCCTGATAATAATTAGTGTCACTGTGGTGGGACCAGTGTCGCTGAAATGCATTACACAGATTTCCTCCCTTAACGAAGCTGCAATGCTTTGTATCAGCAGTTTGCAAAGTAACACTGACGCTTTTGTGCTGGGGTAGGCTGTTTACTTGGATCTCTCAGTAGAACTGAAAGCAGCATTAGGCCAGCTGGTGGCATGGTGCTTAGAGCAGCTTGATTCCACATGGTCGACTGTGTGGTTCGAGTCCCAGCCCCATGACTTGAAAAATACCCTGGGCACATGGGCGTGTATGCCTGGAATCCCAAGAGGAGAATGGAAGAGAAAGGATTACCCTAGAAGGTGCTTTCTCACTCTCACTCTCACTCTCTCTCTTCAGCTAGTACATTTTGCTTGTAGCAAACTTAAAAATAAAACAAACAAACAAACAAAAGCACAGATTAGAAATACAAAGTGCCTTCTTTGGAGCACCCAACCCCCTAACTTCCACATGCCACACCATGTCTTCCCCACTATCCCGCCACAGTGGCCCTCTTCCCTGGCTCTGCTCCGGATGGCGGTCTGTCTTGATCTGCCACTCGTGGTCCCCCATGAGGATCCTCCTCTCCATGGGACACGTGGATATCCCTCAGGCTCTTCTCTCTCAATAAGCTCCTGCCCCTGTGAGTCCTCAGCACCTCCAAAGCAGCGACGGGCAGGGGAGTCACTGCGCCCTCCCTCCACCCGCACCGTGCTGACAGGCACCTGGCTCCCTGCAGGGCTAGGGTGTTGCTCTCAGCCACTCGCTGTCTTCCCAAATCTCTCCACGAGTGTCTCTCACACGGATCCCTTCTCTCCCTGCTGTCTCTTCAACCACACTCTCGCCTGGCCAGCACAGCCGCCTCCTGGCTGTCCACGTCACATGCAGGCCCTGCCATCCTCTGCCTCACTGTCCGAGTGACCCTCTGGAAGTCCCTGCTTGCAGGGTGGCCCTCTGGCCTGGACTCTGTGCACCATGCTGGGTCCTCGGGAGCGGGGCTGCTAGTCCTCCTCTGTAGCTGTGCCACTGACTCATCCGGCTGTCCTCTGTGTCCCCTCAGCCCGTGTTCTGTCCTCCTCTTCCTCTCGCTCCTTTCCTCACCTGGCCGACTAGCACTCAGCCACTGCCACTAGAGAGTGGTTGTCTCTATTTTTTTTTTTTTTGAGAGGTTTTTGTTATAGGGCACATGTGCTCGCTGGAAAGGCAGAGAGAGAGACAGAGAGACAGAAAGCAAGAAATCCCCCCCCCCGGGGGGGGGATGGCCATGCCACAATCTCTTCTCCTCCATTCTCCTCTCGGCATCTTGGGCATGCATGCACACGTGCCCCGTGTGAGTTTAAGCCTCTGGGTCCGGGACTCGAACCGTGGTTGGCTACATGGATGTCCAGTGACATAGCCATTATGCTAATTGCTGGTCCCAAGAGAGTGGTTGTCTCTTCATCCCTGCTCACCATCTTGCCAGTTGTTCCCACAATGCCCTGTACCTGTCCCCAGTCTTGGTATGTTGAAGTCCCCACCTCAGCACCTCAGGATGTGACATTTTAGGGAATAAGGTCATTGCGGATGTAACTAGTTGTGATGAGTAGACCCCAATGCAAGACTGGGGTGCCCATCAAAGGGGAATTTGGACACAAAGACACACACAGGGTGGCCGTGTGAAGGCAGACACACACATTGCCAGGAAGCGTCTATACAGCAAGGAATGCCAAAGATTGCCAGTGAGCCGCAGGTGCTGAGGGAGGCCTGGGCCAGACTCTTCCTCCCGGTCCTCAGAAGGCACTGACAGACACCTTGGCCTGGGACTCCTGGCCTCCAGAACTGGAGACTGTCCTGCTTGGAGGCAGAACCACCCAGTTTGCAATACGGCATTGCTGCAGCCCTAGCAAGCACGACGTCCTATGTGGAGTGACCTGTCTGTGTCCACTTCCCCCACGAACTATCTTTTTTATTTTTTTCTTTGAGAGGTTTTTGCTATAGGGTACATGCGCTCACCGACAGACAGAGAGAGACAGAGAGACAGAAAGCAAGAAATCACCCCCTGGGGGGATGGCCACGCTGCAATCCCTTCTCCTCCATTCTCCTCTCGGGATCTTGGGCACGCACGCACACGCGCCTGGCGTGAGTTTAAGCTGCCAGGTCCAGGGCTTGAACTGCGGTCGACTACATAGGAGTCCAGCGACATAACCATTATGCAACTGCTGGTCCCCCATGAACATCCTAAGGGCAGAAAAGGTGTCATTCATCCTGGTCTCCCCAGCACTAAAATCAGAGTTTGGAACACAGTAAGACTCAGTGAGTGTCTGAGGGATGGACGAATGGGAGCGCAGTGCCCTGCAAACGTTAGACAAGCGACAGACTGAGATGCCCACCTGGTCTGCTGCACCTCGGCGCCCTGCGTTTCTGTTTCCCCGTGGACATGGTTGGATCTGCCCATATCTTCCTGTCCCTTCTGGGTGGATGTGCTAGTTATTCTCTGGTTTCCAGAGGTGTTTTCTGCCCTGTCCTGCCCACACTGTGGCAATGGTCTTCCTGGCCAGCCCTCTCCTGGGGGGTCAGGAGGTTCTGGTCACTCTGCTCTGTCTGTTTGTCCCTTCAGGCCTAGGGACAAATAGGAATCTTACAGTTATCCTGGGGGTGCCATTCCTGTGGACTTCTTAATTCTGCCCATTCCTCCATACACAGTGCTTCATTCGATGAGAGCGAGCCGGCTGTTTCCTGCAGAGCCTTCACGAATACAGTTGGTGGGCAAGTAGGTGGGATGAAAACCATGGTTCAAAAATAATTACTTGGTTTTTAAAAATAATCTTTTAAATCCCACTGCCTAATTCCTGCCCCGTCCTGGTGTCCGAGCACCACATAGCTAGCATTTTTATGCAAAGCCTGCTATTTGACCAATGTATTTGCTAGGCATTTGGCTAAACATAGAAAACGTTTAGCGAGTGTGGCATTTAACTGAACACCTGCAATGTGCCAGGCACCATGATAGGCACTGGCCATCCAAAGAGGAAAAGATCCCGTGTTTGCTCAGAAACATCCAGAATCTCGTGGGAGGACAGACATGTTACCCATGAAGTGCAGGGGCCATGCATGCACCAAGGAGGCCCTGTGCCCAGCCCCGGGTTGGTTCCCACTCCTGCATGAACACTGAAAGGTGGATTATCCCCACCCTGATCTAGATGTTTTAGAGCAGCACAGGCCCTCCTTCTGTTCAAGTTGTTTTCTACTGAACCATCTTCAGTGTTTTTCAACAGAGAGATGGCCGTCAGATACGTAGCAGATACTTATTTAAGATATTTGAGTCAAACTTCCATCTCAGACTTCTCCTTTTTCTAAAAGAGGAGACTTTCAAATTCCTGATTCTGGATGATCACAGGGTGGCCCTTTAGAAATGGAGTTCCTGAGCCTTGTTAGCACCCTACCAAATCAAAACCAGGGAGAGGAGCCAGCGGGAGAGGGACACCTGGGGATCAGAATTTTTTTTCTCTTTTCCAAAACCTATGACCATCCTTTTTTGTTGTTGTTGTTGTTTTGTTTTTGTTTTTGTTTTGGAGAGATTTTTGCTATAGGGCGCGTGTGCTTGCCAGACAGGCAGAGAGAGACAGAGAGACAGAAAGCGAGAAATCACCCCCCAGGGGGTATGGTCATGCCGCAATCCCTTCTCCTCCATTCTCCTCTCGGGATCTTAGGCACGCACGCACATGCGCCCGGTGTGAGTTTAGGCCACTGGGTCCGGGACGCAAACCGCGGTCGACTACGTGGGAGTCCAGCGACATAGCCATTACGCTAACTGCTGGTTCCCCCAAAACCTGTGACCATTCTGAGGCTCAGTCTGTTGGGAACTGTTATTCTTGATTAGCTCCTACTTGTAACACCTGTAATTTAGGGCCAGGGTTTCCATGTGGAGTTCTTTGGCCATCTGAGTATGTCCTGTTGGCATAAGGATAGACTCACATCAATAGAATAGAAGTGAGAGTTCCAAAATAAATCATTAAACTTATGGTCAATTGATTTTATCCAAAAGAGCCAAGACCATTTGTATTAGCCCATTATTATGTTGCTAAATAGAAATATCTTAGACTTGGTGATTTATGAAGAATAGAGGTTTATTGGGCTCACAGTTCTGGGGATTGGAATCTAAGAACATGGAACCAATATCTGGCCAGCCTCTGAGGCTACATCAAAACATGGCCAACAGAAGCAGGAAAGTGAGTGGGCATGTTTAGAGAGAAAGGGAGAGAGAGGAAACAGAATCTTGTGTTTTCTCTATTTGTCCTTAACATACTTCTGCCCACAATGACAGTGAGTCTTCCTTTCTCAGTCCATGCCTCACAAAGTAAGAATTAATTTTCCAGGAGACAGGATTAATCCATTCATGAGGGTGGCACCCCTATGATCCAAATGTCACCCATTAGACCTCATCTCTTAAGGGTCTAACCACTTTTCAACACTATTACATTAAGGACCAAATTACAACACATAAACCCTTGGAGAACACATCATTGTGTAAACCATAGCGTCATTCCATTGAGATAGTCATTTCAACAAGTGGGGTGATAGGACAACTTGCTCTCCACTTGCCAAAGAATTAAGGTGTACCCCCTACCTCACATCATACACACAAATTAATTCCAAATGGATCATGGACCATAGACCAAATGTTACAGCTAAACTACAAAAGTCATAATAGAAAACAGGCATAAACCATTGTGACCTCGGTTTAGGCAATGGTTTCTTAGATATGACACTAACTATACACACACACAAAAAAGGAAAATAGAGTTTGTCAAATTAAAAACTCTTGTGCCTCAAAAGATACTATCAACAGAGTGAAAAGACAACTTACAGAATGGAAGAAAATATTTGCAAATCACATACCTGGTAAGAAATTAATATCCAGAATATATAAGCAGCTCTTACACAAATAACTAATAAATAAAAATGAGAAACATGCTTCAATAGACTTCTCTAAGGAAGATACATAAACGGGCAATAAGCAGAGAGACAATGTTCAGCAAAACTATTTGCATTAGTCAGGGATCTCCAGAGAAAAAGAACCAATAGGATGAGTAGATTGACAGACAGATAGATCAATTTAATTGCGAGGGGATTTGCTATGGGAATTGGCTCACATGATTACGGATACTGAGATGTCTCACGGTATGCTGTCTGTAAGGTAGAAAACCAGGGAGCCAGTGGTGTAGCTCAGTCCAAGTTCAAAGGCTTGAGAACCTGGAGGTTGTTAGTGCAAGTCTCCAAGTCTGAAGTCCAGAGAAGCTATAGTTCTACTATCCAAAGGCAGGAGAAGATAAATGTCCCAGCTTCAAAGAAGAGAGCAAATTTGACTTCCCTCTTCCTTTTTGTGCAGTCTAAGCCCTCAGTCAATTGAATGGTGCCCACCTACGATGGATGAGGGAGCTTGTACATTCACTTAGTCAAATGCCAATCTCTTCCAGGAAAACCCTCACAGACATATCCAGAAATAATGCTTTACCAGCTATTCAAGTATCCCTTAACTCAATTTGACACCTACAATCAGCCATCATACTATACTCATCAGGGAAACGCAGGTCAAAACCACCACAGACCATCACTACCAGAAGAGGTACAATGAAAAGATGGGCAAGTGTTGGTGAGGAGATGAGGTCAGAATCCTATCCATTTCTTGTGGGAACATAAAATGTTTCTGCTTAGCTGTGGAAACTGGTTTGGGCAGTTCCTCAAGTAATAAACATAAAGCTACAACATAATCTAACAATTCCACTCTCTTGGGAGTGAGTGAGAATTCCAATTCCATGAGAATCGGAAACATATATGCATACAGAAATTTTCCCACAATTGTTTATAGTAACATGAGTCATAATAGCCCCAAAGTGTAAACAACTCGGTATCCATCAACTGATGTATGGAAAAATGAAATGTGGTACATGTATGTATCTCCACACAATGGAATATTATTTAGTCATAAAAATGAACGAAGTACTACAGCATAGATGAAACTTGAGAGAAAGAATGACCATATATTGTATGATCCCACAAATAGTAAATATTTAGAGTAGACAAATTGATAGAAACCAGACAATACTTTAGTGGTTACCAAGAGTTGAGAGAGGAGGTTAAGAATGGAGTGGCTGCTAATGAATATGGGTTTCTACTTTATAGTATGTTCATTCTACTCACTGAGGTTTATGCCTGAAGTCAGACTTGGGTTCATATAGAGGTATATATCAGCTGCGCTTGCTATTGGAAATATTTAGACTAATTAAGTTCATTAACAAATCAATTAAATGGGGAGGAAAGGCATAGAAAGCAACCATGGATACCAGAGACAATGTGGGAGGAGGGTGGGACATGGCAGAGGGCGACGGATAGGGAATCAAGGAGGGCAAAAAAAAAAAAAAAAATAGAGGGGGAGAAAAAAAAAAAAAAAAAAAAAAAGAAGTATACAAGACATAAGAGATGGAATATTATTTGCTGATAACATGTATGTTGATGTGTTTGATTGAGCCAATATACAATGCATTTTGGATGGAAAATTCATTTGTATACTGTAATGTTGTATAGTGAATTAATGTAAAAAATAAATAAATTTAAAGAAAAAAATATATGTAATTACGAAAAAAAGATTTTAAAGCTAGAGAATCCTAGAATAAAAAAATATGAAGGCTTTCTTGGAAAAAAAAAATGAACATGGGTTCTTTTGTGGATGACAAAAGTTTTGCAATTAGTGGTGATGGCTGTACATCTTTGTAAATATATTAAAAACCACTGAATTTTATATTCGTATGCTTAAATTGTATATTTTATGGATACAAAAAGTATACATACTTTACGATATGTAAATTATATGTCCATTTTTTAAAATTAATTTTACAAAATCACCAGGGTGTTGGGGACTGGACATCTCCAAAATGATTCTTAGACACACTAAGATTTGAAAATCACAGCCACAACTATCTCATGTGCACCACTTTACCCTCTGAAAACGCAAAGAATTTAACATCTGTTTAAAAACGAAACAAATAAGTAAAAAAGCCGAAAGTAGACAAGCCAGGGCATACAAAGCGATCCCTCATTGAACAAATACTTAGCTGCTGCCTGCTGCGTAGCAGGTAGCGTGCTGGGCCTAATGTGCTGGCCAGAAACCCTGCCATACAGCCTGAGTCCAGGAGGGAGGAGGATGTGCAAATAGAGTACAAAAGACAGCTGAGGCCTCTGCTTTAATGGAGGTTGGGGCAGAGCAGAGGATGGTCAATAAGGAGTCCCGGTCTGCCAAAGGAAGGAGGCGATATCTGAGTTGAGGCTTAAGATCTGGGCATTTAGGAAGGGGAAAGAAGGTATCAAAGCATAGGAACAGCATGTACAAACACGTGGAGGTTTGGGGTGCTTGGGGGTGCTTCTTAAAGCAACCACAAGAGGCTGAAACAAGCCCAATGAAGAGGAGGTAGGAATTACATTTTTTAAAAATATGATTATTACTAGTTTTTGAGAGATTTTTGCTATAAGGTGCATGCACTCCCTGGAGATGCAGAGAGAGACAGAAAGCAAGAAATCACCCCCCAGAAGGATGGCCAAGCCGCAGTCCCTTCTCCTCCATTCTCCTTTTGGGATTTTGGGCATGCATGCACACACACCTTGTATGAATTTTAAGCCACCAGGTCTGGGACTCGAACCATGGCCAACCATGTGGGAGTCCAGTGCTTTAACCACCACATCACCTGCCAATCCTTTACATTATTTTTTAACGAATAATTTAATTTAACTAATTATTATTATCTTAAAAAATTGTTATAGGACATGCATGTTCACCAGAAAGAGAAAAAGAGAGAGGGAAAGTGAGAAAGCAAGCCGCCAAGTCCAGGACTCGAACCACAGTTGGCTAGGTGGGAGTCCGGTGCTTCAACCATTGTGTTGCCTGCTGACCTCAAAATTATATTTTATTATACAGCAAGGAGCCATTGGAAAATTTAGATAAGTAGGATCCCATTTCTAGTTTGGGAAGACCGGTTTGTTGAGAAGGTAGGAGACCAGAATAGAGGCAGCCAGGGGGTTGGGAGGCTGATGAAAAGAAGGCTTTGATGATCTACTGAAGGTCCAGAGGAGGACATTAGAAGGGGCAGGAGAAGCACAACTGATTCCCGACCTGTTTAGGAAGGGGAGCACGTGGTACCTGTGACTGACTGACTGCACTGTGGGATGTTTCGCAGCATCCCTGGCCTCCCTCTATCCACAAGACACTAGCTGCAAAAAAAATAAAAAGCTCCAGACATTATCTGGAGGGCAAAATTTGGGAGACAAAATCTGTCCCTCTGGTCTAGGTAACTGAATCCTTCAATGGGATGTGCCACATTTCCTTCAAGGGGAACCTTCCTTGCAAGGCGTGCTGGAATCCCAAGGCTGGGGAGAGGGACTCCTTGAGCTGACCGGTCTGGGCATGTGGCCATTGGTGCCGGTTTTCTACTAAATGTCGGGATGTGAGGCCGGATGTCATGGGGAGGAGACCTGTAGACCTCACCTTCTTCTAACAGTGGGGAGACACCTAAGCTACTCAATGACAGTGAGTAGCCAGTTTGACTTAGGTCAGTTCGAGACAGGGCTGTCGAAGATGATTGGTTGTCTTCTGGCCACTCCTGAGCCCGGGGATCTTCCAGACAGTTCTCCCAGTCAGGAGTAAAGGGAAAGACGCAGTGGGACTAGCCCTGAGACCAGAACTTTGAGAAAGCAGTGTGGATTTCTTTCTTCTGGGTTTCTTAAGTGCTTGGGTTACAAGAATTCTCCTCCCAAACTCAAGAGCCTGTGTGTCAATGAACCAGACTGACCCCATTTTGTGAGAACTTATGCCACTGGGGGCTCTCCAATCTTCCCTGCCCTGGAGAGACCTTTGCTAGCCCTGAACAGGAATTTCTGCTTGAAGGAAGCCCTCTATAAATTCTTACCTGGGGCGGTCATTCTGACTCCTGCCGCTGGCCTTTGATAATGGAAAGGCTAAGGAGCTTGTCCTGGGGGATGTCACATCTCTCATCAGGTGACTTGATCCTCTCCCACACCTTGAGCCTGGGGCATCACATTTCCAACCAGCTGCTTTGCTCCCTGCAAAGTTTGTCCCTAGTGTTCGGGTCTTCTGCTGCCCCTTTAAGAAGCTCCAGCTCGCTTTGGGACCACGAGACATGTGCAACTGTGAATGTGTGTGACAACTGCTTCCTCCTGTCCATAATAAACTTAGTGCGTCCTCAGTGGGATTGGCCAGTTGACCTTTCAATCTCAGAGCCCCCATCTAATAGCCTGTGATGATTGGCTGTGGTCCAAGCATGGTCCTGCCCAGCTGTGAGGCCCAGCGGATTGCCCACAGAGAGCTCCATGCCAGTGACCATGGTGCCTCAGACACAGGCACAGACCACCTGAGCAGGAAGGGATCTGCGAGATCTGGCCTGTCATCAGTCACCACGATCCTGTGCCCCATATCTGCTCTAGGCATGGAAGCCGCTCACACCTCTCTGCCCTCGCTGCCACCACCCTGGTCCAGCTCACCATGCCTCCTGCTTGGACTGCTGCAGTAGCCACCTACTGATCCTCTGCTTCCCTCCTGCTCTGTGCCCTCTTCCCCAGCCTCCAGCACGTTCTTTGTACCTAAGTCTATGCCGCCATCTTCCAATGAAATCCCTTCAACAGCCTCCATGGCCATTAGAATAACTCCACAGACCTTGCAAAGTCAGGTCCCCAATGCCATCCAGCCCACTGAACTCCAGCCACAGTGGCCTCCTTTTTGTTTCTGGAATATGCTTAGATCTTTCCAACCAGAGGGCCTTGGACTTGGATGGTCGCTTCTCCAGGAAAGTCTTTCTGCAGGATCCTCTCATCCATGAGGCTCAGGTAATACCCGCTCAGAGTGACCTCGCCAGCCTACGTTTCCATGGAAGCTCCTCGTGTTCCCAGGCCCTGCCACGCCGCCCCTCTGCACCATGACTACCATTCTCGCTGCAGGATGGTCTCATGTTTGTTTGATGTTCCGTGATTCTTCTCTCTAGATATGCAACCCCTCGGCCTGAGAGCAAGGGGTTGCCCTGACCTTGGCAGCATACCACCTGGGGCGCCTTGCACAGGGCCTGATGCATCCTCAGGACCCCACTGATACTCGGTGGAAAGGTGAATGCATGTCAGGGTTTGGACCAGAGTGAACCCATTCAACCATACTGTGCCCAGTGATGGCCAAGTTGAGACCTTCCTGCGTCTTTGTCTTCTTTATAAATTAGGAGCTTTGTCTCCATCACCTGCTATAAAGGCCTCCTTGTAGGTCTCGAATTACTCTGGATGCCACCCCTCCCTGACTCCCTGCCAAAGAGCAGCAATGGCCCCGTGTAGAGGCAGCCCCTGAATCACTTAGCTCGGCTCTCCAAGTCGTTACTCCTGTTTCTAAGCTCCTCCTTTTCTTTCTTTCCTGCCTTCTCTGCTTTTTCTTTCTCTGGCTTGTTCCGGAAAAGTTATGTGTTAATTGAGTAGTTTAACATGGAATTTTTCTTCCCGTTCACTTGCAGAGGAGCTGGGGAGGCCTCGGGATTCCGTTGTAAGGGCCCAGATTGGTTGTACACTGGCTTTCTGTCTCTCTGTGAGATGATTAACGATCTGTAAACAAACACTTCCGCGCAATGGCTAACGCGCCCGCTCTTAAGAGGCCCCTTGTGGTGAATCCTTTTTGTATATGGAAGAACTGTCCGGTTTATCTCCCCTGTAAATATGGATTTCCCTATTTTGGAAGCCGTGTCGGCTGCACCTGCCTCGTTTACACGAACCCGAGGTCTGCCGCTGTCACCACCCTCATCTGTCACTCGATGATGCCATCGGTCATTCAGCACACCTTTCCTGAGCACCTACTGTGTGCTGCAGAGTATCAAGACCCTCTGTCCTCAGTGAGGCGCCTCTGGCAGGGTTGGCGGTCACGACACAAAATGATCCGAGAGGTCTCCAGCTAAGCCCCAGAAGATGGGGAGGTTCTGGGGGGTAACGAGTGATGGGAGGGCCAAGAACCAGTATTCAAAGGAAGGGCGGACTTAGAGTGTGACCTTTCGAAATGATGGTCACCAAGGGCGGATGTGGGAGCCCAAGGGCGGAAGCTGAAGGGGCAGGCAGCCCTGTGCCACACACAGAGGACTTGCACTGTGATGGGAGCCATGGCCTGGGGTTCCAGAGGATGCTGGGAGACCGTGAACAAACCTGCACTGTTGCGGGGGACTCTGGCCACTCTTGGGAGGAGCAGATCAAAAGAAGGGTAGGGCCGGCGGCAGAGAGACCAGCCAAAGGACGCCAGCATTATCCAGGTGACAAATACTGAGGCCCTGAGCCAGATTTGCGTACTTGGACACAGTCACCCCTGGGCAGGGGCCCTACCAGGCTTTGCAGAATCTAGAAACCCTTATGTAAGAAATGTGTGTGTGTGTGTGTGTGTGTGTGTGCGTGTGCGTGTGCATGTGCACACCACAGGGCCATGGCAGTGAGGACGGAGAGATAAATACAACAGGAGAGAGACTGAGACACCCACTGGGATGGGGAGAGAGGGAGGTGATGAGGCCGAGGCCAAGGCCAGGCCCCTGGCTGGGGAGAAGCGAAGCAGAGTTTGGGGGTAGGGATGGGATGGGGAATGAAATGATTTATCTGTCCGTCGATCGTTTACGGAGCCCTCCCTCTGTCTCAAGCACTGTTCTAGACTCGGAGGACTGGCTCTCGGAAAGGTAAGTGAGACACACGCTCTGCAGATCACACAAGGTGGAGAGCGCTGCTTTGAAGATCGCGAAGCGGGGCCAGGACTCCGTGAGTGAGGGGGCGCCGCGTATGAGGGGCTGTCAGGGAAGCCTCTGAGCCGCTGACTGCCGCAGAACCCCCAGTGAGTGAGCAAGAGAGGCCGGTGGCTGTCTAACCCGGGACGAGAGCATCTCAGGGCAAAAGCCATGGAAAGAGCATCCTCGACTCATGGGCAGAGCAGGAAGGAAGCCATCTTGGCTTGAGAAGGCGAGTCAGGGGGAGGTGACTCTACCCGAGGTGGTATGGTGACAGGGCACTGGAGGCCAGCTCGACACCTCAGGGTCTTGACGACTGTCATGATACTTGTGGATCTTTTTCTAAGCAGAACGGGACACCATTGGCAAGCACCAAGTAGAGAGAAAGATCCACCAAGGGCTGGGACATGCCGGGTTTGTGAGAGCGAGCCAGGCCTTGGCCGGGGAGCTGCAGCAGGCCTTGGGCAGGAGCCCCACACAGGATGAGGACGCAGGATGCATGTGTGAGTCATCGCTGAGTACAAGCTCCTGGAAACGTGGGTGAGCTTCCCTGGGCTTGGGGTAGAGTGGGAGGAGAAGGGAGGAACCCGAGGATGCCAGCAGGTAGCAGGTAGAGAAAAGGACTTTATGAAGAAGCTTGAAAAGAAAAGAAGCAATGAAAAGCAAGAAGGGAAATAGAGGCTGGGGGATCACCAAAGTAACCAGGCCAGTAGCTGCAGACGCCGCAGACTGAGTACAATAAGGACTGAAGAGGATGTTTAGAATTCCAGGCTGTGGGGCCAGCGGGTGGCGTAGTGGTTAAGGCATTGGACTCTCTCATGGTTGACGGTAGTTCGAGTCCCAACCTAGCGGCTTGAAACTCATACAAGGTGTGTGTGTGCGTGTGTGTGTGTGCCAAAGTCTTGAGAGGAGAATGGAGGAAAAGGGATTGCGGTGTGGCCATCCTCCCTGGGGGGTGATTTCTCACTTTTTGTCTCTGTCTCTTGCTATCTCTCCAGTGAGCATACATACCTTATAGCAAAAATTTCTCAAAACAAAAAAAAAAGAAGAAGAAAAAGAAGAAGAATTTCAGTCTGTAAAATAGCCCAGAGAGAGTGGATGTCGGAGGATTTCAGTGAGCAAGGGACAAGCAGTGGCAAGCCAGTGTAGCCATCATCCCAAATCGCTAAGCCTGTCCTACACGCTATTTGATTACAGATTTACAGTTTCACACGGGGTCTCACGGAGTCAGTCCTCATGCCTCAGTCACCCATGTCGCGGGCATTATAGACACACACCACCGTGCCCAACTTTTAAGTTAGACCAAGCATGGATCCGGGGCCCTGTGAGATCCCAGCCCGAGGGCATGGGGTCAAAGCAGCGCCCACCACCATGGCGTGGCCCGGACACCTCGACATCTGCATGTTCTGGGCTTAGCCCATTGAGCAAAGGCGAAGCTGCCAGCAGATCCCCTAGGGGACAGAACCAATGGTGGGCTGGTGGGCAGACTGGGAGGTTGTGGTCTTGGGGTCAGCGTAGACCGGAGAGAAAGGAAAACCAGGAAGATTCTGATAAGAGAAGCCAGAGGATGTGTAGGGACCTGAAGGCCCGGATCAGCTGAAGCACAGGAAATGTGGTTCAGGAGGACAGGGTGCCGGGAGGAGGCTGAGGTCCTGGTGAGGTGCTGGAGGTGCAGGTTTGAGAGGCAGCTTAGGGAGAAGCGGAGGGTGTGGTCCAGGAGACTGCGGGTGAAAGAGAGCAGAGATGAAGGTCTCTGGTTTCAAAGAGAATGTGTATCGAGGCAGGGCAGAGACTAGGGAAGCTGGTACGTCACAGCCATGGCAACTGATTGATGTGGGTCCCAATGAACGTGTTCATGTTTCAATGTATGAGATGGAATAAAATAGAAATAGTCAGTGCATCCTCCTTAAAATAATAATAAAGTTTAAACAAATGTTTGTTTTAATTATGTCTGTGTGTGTGTGTGTGTGTGTGTGTGTGTGTATACTCGGTCAAAATACAAAATATTTTCTTATTTGGGGTTGTGAGCTTTTTAAAAATTGGAGCTTAGATGACATGAGCTTCCAAAGCGGAGAGTTTTTTGTTAGTTTGTTTTTGTTTTTCTGAGAGACCTTTGCTATAGGGTGCACACATACTCGCTGGAAACAGAAAAAGTGAGAAATCACCATGTGGGGAAAAGCCACCCCATAATCCCTTCTCCTCCATTCTCCTCTCAGAATCTTGGGCATGCATGCACACACGCCTGGCATGAGTTCAAGCTGCTGGTCCAGGACTCGAGCCACAGTTGACCATGTGGAAGTCCAGCACTTTAGCCACTATGCCATCAGCTGGCCCCTCCAAGCAGAGTTTGTGCAGAACGGTATGGTGTGTGGGAGGTGAGGTAAGAACCAAGGCCTGAGTTTCCAATGCCCTGAGCTACACAGGAGCAGGTGCCATGGCTGACCACCGAGACTCGCAGGTCCTTGATGTGGGGAGCCGCCCACATCAAAATGGCTGTCATGACCTTCACTGCTTAAAAATGGCCGGTGCGACCTTGACACAGACCCCAGGAATGCAGACCCCCTGGTTCACACAGAGCTGGCAGGTCCTCAATAAGGTCCGCTGTAAACCCCGCCTACCTCCCTCTACCTTGTGTATATAAGAAAGCGCTCTAGCCCTCAATAAATGAGCGAAACTTTTACATCAAAGAGCTTGAGCTGTGATACTTCTTTCGCTCCGGTGCTGAGACGCCGAGCCGGTTCCAGACTTTCGCCCCCTGGCTCGAGTTTCCCTGCCCGATTCGTCCCGCGGGCTCGGGACACTTTGGGTCAGAGATGCCAACGGAAGCTGCGCCTTAAAGGTCCAACAGCTCTTAGGCCTGGCTCTTCCAGAACAAGGAACGACCACTCCAGGGGTGTCATTTTGGGATGTAGGCTCATGTCAAAACATCCGGGGATCATAACACCTAAACAATCAATCGAACACTCTTGTTTTGCTAAAAAGGCAAGATCTGACTTCAAAGTTAGCTCTGTGGAAACACGGCAGAATCTGCCAGGACAGCGCTGGGGGCCCTGCTTCCATTTCCTA
>NW_006160034.1:1555467-1569907 GCF_000334495.1 Tupaia belangeri chinensis
GTGTCATCTCAGAGTGTTTCAGGAGCAGGGGGGTGGGTTTCTATTTTCTCTCAGTGTAATTTTCATTTGACTTTTTTTCCCCTTTAAAGCCCTTTTTTTTTTCCCCTTATCTTGTATTCTCTGGTCAATTTCATGACTGCGCTAAGTGAAATTTACCTGTTGTGTCACGAACCCGGGGCCTAACATTTTGGTCACAAGTACAGAGGCCAGGAAGAACAGGTCCGAGGCTTCTGGAACGTGGCATGGGGTGGCCTGGACTGTGCCGGCACTGCACCTGCCAGAGACTGATCGCTGTTCCTGACATTCATTTCTATTCCCTCCTGATCACACAAAGAGATCGTTTTCCCAGCCCCCTCTGCCGTTAGGTGTGAAATCAAAATTTTAGCCAAGAAATATGGAGGCAGAAGTGATGCGGGTGCCTTCCAGGCTTGGCTCACAGAAACTTCCACATCCAGTCTTGTCTCTTTCCTCACTTTCAGGTTGGATGTCAAGGTTGCCAGGGCAACGCTGGAAGCCAGACAGTGAAGACGGCAGAAACTTGGCCATCCCGGGGCCTGAGTGACTATGTGGAGCAGAGACCACCTTTCCTGTCCCTCCCACGCCCAGCTCACTGGACTTCATGTACATGAGGAAGAGACATTTATGATGTTAAACTCAGCTCTGGGGGTTTGTTAAAGCTGATTGTGTTCCCCTAACGAGTGCACACTCAGATGACTAGCCCTGAGTGAGAGCCGTATAGGCACGTCCATTTGCAGTTTGCTCTGGAGCTGAAGCCACTGAGAGTTGGTAAAAGTGCTTTCTGCGTTCCCATCGCCCCTGAAGTCCAAGCAGTGATACCTACCCACTAGACACCCCAAAAATAATTCTGAAGCGATGCTTGATTTTACTTGAAGAAATTACTTTTCCTCACTTTTGGAGGCCTTCCACTTAATTTATCATAGAGACAAGTGTTTGTTCCTAGAGATTTTAAAGAATAGCGTTACCATGCATTGGGCGTTTTGCAAGACATCAGACACTGCTATGCATTTTACACGCATTAGCAGAAATGGAGTCCCCCTGCGAGGGAGGCGTTACTGTCTCATTTTTGTGATTTTGAAACTGAACCCGAGACTAACTACAGGACTTCCCAGGTCACAGGCCAGTACCGGTGGGGCCAAGATTCTAGCTCAGGTCTCACTGGCTCTAAGGCCTTCTCTTTTTCCTTCTTTCTTTCTTTCTTGATTTGCTATAGGGTGCATATGCTTGCCAGAGAGAGAGAGAGAGAGTGAGGGAGAGGGAGAGAGAGAAATCACACCCAGAGGGGATGGGATGGTATAATCCCTTCTCCTCCAGTGTCCTCGGGATTTGGGGCATGTACGCACGTGTGCTCAGTGTGATTTTCAAGCAGCTGGGCCCAGGATTCGAACTGCTTATCTAGCCACGTGGGATCCAGCACCTTAACCTTCATGCCACCTGTGGCCCTTCTCTCTTGATTCATTTACTTCCCCAGTGTGTGCTTTTGAGTTGCCCACTTTATATCTACTCATTCTTTTCTCTCACTTTGATATTGATTTTCTTTTTGTGGAGAGGGTTTGCTATAGGGCGCGTGCGCTCGCTAGACAGAGACAGAGACAGAGAGACAGAAAGTGAGAAATCACCCCCCAGGGGGAATGGCCACACTACAATCCCTTCTCCTCCATTCTCCTCTCACGATCTTGGGCACACATGCACGCACGCCTGGTGTGAGTTTAAACCACTGGGTCCGGGACTCGAACCGCGATCAACTATATGGGAGTCCAGCGACATAGCCATTACGCCAACTGCTGATCCCCAAGATATTCATTTCTTGGCCCTGCTCACTGAGTGGTTAATGCAGGGTACCCCGAAATCAGCCAGGACCACTTCATTTCAACAGAGGAAAAAGAACCCGGGCCCTGCAGTGCAGGGAGTTTCGTGGCCACCTTGATGGGTATTAAGATATGCAAATATTGGCATAACTCCTCTGGCAAACCTGAGTATGCAAAGCTCACTGTTAAAGAACAGCAGTATCGTGGATCATGGATCAGCCTCCTTTTAATCCACCAGTTTGAAAGTCAAAGCTTGCTGGTGGGTCTTTACATTCTTGAGGTCGAATGCTCCATTGGAAAAGAACTTTACGCTCCCCTCGTCCCCTCATGCCTGGCACAGGCCTGGAACTTGAGATATATTTGGTGCCTGAATACATATGAATACATTTCTATTAAGAATGGGTGCCCACCCTGGGGTCCCACCTTGGGGCCAGCTGGTGGCATGGTGGTTAGGGCACTAGACTCCCACATGGCCCACTGCAGCTCGAGCCCTGAACCCAGTGTGGAGAATCACACCAGGTGATGTGATTGCCTGCTCAGAATTCCAAGAGGGCAGTGGAGGAGAAGGGATTGTGACATGGGGGAGGGTGATTTCTCACTTCCCCTCTGTCTCTCTCTGGTGAGCACATGTGCCCTAGGCAAGAGACAAAAAAATTAAACAAATAAATAAATAATAAAAGAAGAAGGAAACAGAAAGAAAAAGGAAAAAGAAGGGTACCCATCCTAAGTGAGCAGGGGCAGGGGACCAGAGGTTGACACAACTTACTTTATACCTAGCGAGTGTGGGCATCGGGAGGCGTGAAGGAGACACCGATTGGTGCTTTTACGAGGGGTCGTTTAAGGTCTCCTGGCTTGTTGCAAGTGATCTTGGCCAAGTTTCAGCACTAGAGACAGTTGGCACTCCGTCCAATTTCCCTTCCGAACGCAGGTACATTTGTAAACTTACCTGGAGTAAAACCCACTCCAAGCTGGAGTTGGCGCTGTGAGTCCCTTCCAGTAGGGTTAGGAGGACTGGCCCGAAGTCCCTGGCCTAGCCACCAGCTAACTCTGACTTTGTGCAAGTGACTCAGCCTTCTCGGGTCTCATTTTCCTCAGCCCAGAAAGAAGGCCGATACTATTACCTCCACCATGGGATTATTTCAGGAGCTAAATACCTCCTGTAAATAACCCCTGTCGCGTTCAGTGTAGTGCTTGGCATACGGAGAACGCTGAGTGAGTGCGAGCTACTTCTATTGCCTGAATGAAGCTTTTTTTTTTAAAGTTTGTTTAATTAGTCTTCTATGCATGAGAGACAGAGAGAGTACCTTCCGCCCGACGCTGGGATCCACCCTCAGCTTTAGCCAGCCCCAAGCATGGACATGCATACACCTGCCATACGGGAGGAACCTCTGGACATAAAACTTGCCTCCTAAACATTCCGGGGACCAGCAGATGGCATGGTGGTTAAGGGGCTGGACACTTCCACATGGCTGACCATGGTTCGAATCCTGGACCTGGTGGCTTGCTTTCTCACTTTCCCATACTTTGCCATTTTTTAAAAAAAACAAAAGAGTTAATAAAATTAAAATTTCTTTAAAAAAAAAAAAAGAAAGAAGCATTTGGTGGGTGCTGGGAGTGGCATGAGGAAGGAAAGGGGCTTGTGCTTTCTTGAGGCACTTAGAGTTTAGATTCAGATAAACGTTCAGAGATGCAAGATCTGGAGCAGTGACATAACCTCTCTGCATCTGGGGTGCCCTACGTGGAAGGTAAGAGTGGACAGTAAGGGACCCGCCAGCCGGGTGTCTAAAAGTCTCGCTCAATCAAAAGGAAGAACGATTCGTCACTGCCCTGCGAGACCTAGGAAGACTAGCTCTTCTGTTTTGTTTCATTTTTGTTCTTCTTCTTATTTATTTATTTATTTTTTGCTACAGGGCCATGTGCGCTTGCCAGAGAGAGACAGAGAAAGAGGGAAAGTGAGACATCACTCCCCAGGGGGAAGGGCCATGCTGCAATCCCTTCTCCTCCATCCTCCTCTAGGGATTGAGGACACACACACACATGCCCGGCGTGTTTTTCAAGGCACTGTGTCCAAGACTCAAACCCTGCACCTGACCATGCGGAATTCCGCGCTTTAACCTCCACGCCATCTGCTCCTGCACCTGAGCATGGGGGATTCTGCGCTTTAACCTCCACGCCATCTGCTGGCCTCAGGGGAGCTCTTTGCATTAATAGGCGAGGCTATGCAGGCCTAGGACAGGACAGCTCCACAGTTTAAGTTCTCCGAATGTTAGTTTTTGTTGCACATCTGATAAAATGCGAGAAGAGACAGGCCGCGGACAGACTAGAGTGGTCGTCTATCTCCTGCGTAAATCAATTACTTATTAGTTGTTATTGCAAGGAAAGGAAAAGACATTAGTATTCATTTTAAGCCTTCTCTTCATTGATTCTTATAGCGCCAGTTCTTTAAGAAAAACGATTACATTCATTTGCTCCTTACAAAAGACCTGCACCGCAACAAAGCGCATGGAGATGGGGAAGCTGAGAAGAGGGAGCGTTTGCCGCAGCGCCCAGCCGCTGCTGTGTTGAAGTGCTCTGCTTCCATTTTTCTTCTGCATATTTTCACTTCAAGTATTACCTGTCCACCAAACACTAGGTATTAAGCATGTACCATGCTCCTACCTAGAGCTCATAATCATTTTTTTTTTAGTTTTTGTCATAGGGCGCATGTACCTGCTGGAGAGACAGATAGAGAGGCAAAGTGAGAAATCACCCCCCGGGGGGATGGCCGCGCCACAATCCTTTCTTCTCCATTCTTCTCTCGGGATTTTGGGCACGCATGCACACGTGCCCAGCATGATTTTCAAGCCGCCAGGTCCAGGACTTGAACCGTGGTCAGCCATGTGGGAGTCCAGTGCCCTGACTACCACACAACCTGCTGGCCCCCACAACAATTTTTAATTGTATGAGATCTTAACAACTTTATGAGAAACATTATGAACATATTACAGATGGAGTTCATCATTTTTTGGTACCAGAATGGATTTGTGTTTTAATTTCGTTTTTCACAAGTTTTGTGAAATTCCCTTGTAAGATAATATCCCTGGTTCACTTGACTACTTAGCACTTGTCTCGTTCGTGGGGAGTGGGCACAGGGCCCAGGGCTGGGTTAGGGCTGTCCCATCTCCTGGCAGTGACCTCAGTGCAGCGGCTCACTCTCTCTAAGCTTCACTGCCCTCTGAGCTATGTTAGTTCCGATCTTGTCAGGATGCTGTGAACACGGCCTGAGGTCAGGGGCGGGAGGGATGTCCAGCTCCTGACCCAGGAGGGGGACCGATGTGGCGGCTGCTGCCCCATCATCTACACTCCGATCGGATGACCGACTGGGTTTTATAAAGCATCCCACGAGCAAATGCTCACGAGACACCAGACGTCACTTGGTCTCTCCTGGCCTTGTTCCGCATTTGCACAGTGAGGGGGGCAGGCTGTAAAGGTGACCTGCACGGCCCCTCTGCCTCCCACAGACCACGCTTCTCGGTGACACTAGCAGCAGCTGTGGCCACGGCGGGCTGTGGCCTACGGAAGCAGATAGCCATGCTCACAAAGAACGACGCCTGCAGGGCCCGAGGGCTGGGCACACCAGTCCCTCTTCTCGTCCAGGTAGACATTTGACATGTGTTCCATGGCCTGCCTTCTGAAGGCCCCTGGTAGCTAGTGGCATGCCCCCCGGATCAGCGTGTTTCAGGTGGGTCCAGCAGCCGCGCGCTCACCCAGCCTCTGTGTCCACGCACATTTCTAACTGGCTTGGCCGTGGCCATCTTCCTCCATGACTGTTTAAGGAAGATAAATGAATCTGCACGTCTCAGAACGGGCGTCGCTCTTGTCAGTCCCCAGGGACGGAGAAGCCTTGTCCACTCCTAGCTCCACCCGCTGGGTCGGCCCTACCGCCTCTTCAGCAAGAGCTTTTGATTGAAAACAAAAAGATTCCAGGCCAGCAGGTGGCATGGAGGTTAAGGTGACTGGATCCCACATAGCTGATTAGGTAGTTCGGGTCCCAGACTTGGTGACTTAAAAATCACTCCACACACGTGTGCCTGCAAGGCCCTGATTCTGAGGGGAGAATGGAGGAACCCCCCTGGGGTGATTTCTCACTTTCTCTGTCTCTCACTCTCTCTGTCTTTGCACTCACTCTGCTGAGCGCACATGCCCTATAACAAAAACTAAAAAAATAATAAGTTCCTTCAGACACCAGAGTTGTTGGACGAGTCGCCTCCCTGACTCACACACGGTTACTGGAACATTCGGACTTCTCGGATTCCAAAACTAAACGCAGAAGCAACTGCACTGACCACCCCCTTCATCCATCGAGGAGCTTAGAGTTTATATTCAGTTAAATATTAACCCATGCAAGACCTGGAGCGGGGGGTGCAGAGGAGAGGGCTCTCTGGGACGCTCTGGATGCCCCGGCTGGGAGGTCCCTTGCTGTCCGCCTGACACTAAGCTCAGAGGTGGCCCTGCCATGGAGCAGATATTGTCATTAGCATGGAACTGACAGCTACGGCAGCCTTCTGCCACACCTCTGGCCTTCTGTTCCCCAGGAATATCACCTTCCTAACCCCTCCCCAATCAGCAGCACTCCCCCTGGTGGGCACATTTGTGCATGAGGAAGAAAACAACATGGCGAGATGGCCTGGACCCTGGGACACCCAGTGGGAGGCAGGTCCAGCCTGAGTCAAGCATATGGGTTCAGGACCCAGACTACCTGGCTTTGAATCTTTGTACCTTTCTTACTGTGTGACGTTAGGTAGGTTACTTAGTCTCTCTGTGCCCATTTCCAAAATAAGAATCATCCAAGAGCCTCTCGCAAGACATGGGAGGATTACAGGAGTTAGTCCATGTAAAAAGCACAGAGCATGCTTAGCAACGTCTATAAATATGCAGTGAGTAGCAACTCGCACCGCAAACGACCAATGTTTATGTGCTGATGAGAGGCAGTGAGGGGAAGAGCATTTTGGAGACAGACAGAGATGGACCCTCACCATCAGTTTGTGTTTAACTTCCCAGAAATTGCAGGGCTTCTCATCCCCCTCACCCCCCACCCCCCGTGTCCTCATCTGTTCAATGGGAATACTCCCTCTCCCTCGGGCTGACTCTGAGGATGACGGTGATACGGTGCTTACGCGGCACCTGGCACGTGGTTAACCAGGGAGCACATGAGCACCGACATGGCCAGCTCGTGGGGAGCCAGGCGTCACCAGGGTTTTAATTAATTTATTTATTTTTGGAGAGGTTTTTGCTATAGGGCGCGTGCACTCGCCAGAAAGATAGAGAAAGACAGAGAGATAGAAAGCTAGAAATCACCCCCCAGGGGGCATGGCCACGCCACAATTCCTTCTGCTCCATTCTCCTCTCAGAATCTTGAGCACACACACACATGCGCCTGGCATGCATTTAAGTCACTGGGTCCAGGACTTGAACCGCAGTTGACTATGTGGGAGTCCAGCGACATAGCCGTTATGCCAACTGCTGGTCCCTGTCACCAGGGTTTTAGAGACAAGCACTGCGTCTGTCATCCCTGGGGTGTGCTTTGCTGTGCCAGCCTCGTCTGAGTCCTCTGGTGGAGGGAGCCTGCACCCGGGTAGCCTGTGTGTTTTGGGGTCACTCGGCAGGTTTCTAGAGCTTTGGCTGCTTTGTGCTTTACAACCAGCCACCAACGGCCCTTCAGCTTCCCCCATGCAACCCCGCACATCTTGCTGCAGGCTGTCTCCCCCCGCCGCACTGCAGAGAGACAAAGCTGCTTCTCCTTAACCAGCAGGGCCCCGTTCTGTCTTCCTTCTGAGCCTCTGCAGAGGGCTGGGCATTGCAGAACCATCTTTCCTTCCCGTTCCTTGGAACCTTCTCCTTCTTTGTTTTCTCCTTTTTTTTCAAAAGGATTATTTATTTTATTTATTATTATTATTATTTTTTATTTGACTAGAGAGAAAGGAAAGTGATAAAGCAAGCCACCGAGTCCAGGACTCGAACCTCAGTCGGCCAGGTGGGAGTCGCTTTAACCACCACGCCACCTGCCAGCTCCATTCATTGTCTTCTTTTATTCCTGGACCTGGCCATCTCCCACCCCAGAGTGCCCTCCCTGCACCCCCAGCCCACTCCCACCTCCCCAGGCCAGACCACAGGCCCAGCCGAAGTTCTGCCTTTCTCACTACGACTTCCAGATCTTTCCAAGTTCTGCAGAGCGCTCTCTGAACTCTAAGATACTTACCCTGCACGTTGCTCGCGAGGACCTTGGACGGTCGGGTACTGGCTGGACTTTCCAGTGCCTGGTGCTTATTTTTTATACCGTTATTTTTTATGCAAAAGGACATGTGTGCATGTGTGTGAGAGAGAGCACACATCCGGTGGGGCCTGGCTGTGCCTCAATCCTCCGCCCTCCAACTGTCCATCCTGTCAGGATTCTGTGCATGCACTCATGAGCTGGGTGTGCCCTTCGAGCTGTCGGGGCCAGTACTTGAACCCTGGCCAGCCACGTGAGATCTGGTCTCCTCTGCATAGCACCTTGCGGTTGCGCCACGGGGCCAGTCCATGATGTCTCTGCATTCCTCTGGTCCGCACGTTCCTGGAGGGCAGACAGACCTCCTTTATGAAAGGCAGTCGGTCAACATCGATCTCTTAGTTGATACACTATAAATAGCTCCCATTTCTGCATGGGACCAGTGTGTGTGTGTGTGTGTGTGTGTGTGTATGTGTGTGTGTTTATCTTTCTATCATCTATCTGTCTTATTTGATCATCACATCCCCGTGCAGTGACTACAACTATGTCGATTTTACACTTGAAGAAATCGAGGTTCAGAGGAGAAAAAAACTTAATCAAGAGCGAAGAATTACAACAGCAAAGGGCCCAGGATCTCAACTGGAGCATCCTTCCCAGGCTCTCACTAAACAGTCTCCAATCATTCTGTCTTGATGTCGCCTTCAGGAAACACGTGGATCTTTGTCTTTTATAAATTATATGTATCTATCATACTACAAATATGTTACATACATTATTAAACATATACTACAAAAATAGAAATTACAGCTAATATCCTATGTCTAGATTGTGATCTCTAAATATTGTCCAACTAAAAAGAACCCGCTTGTTGGAGAAATATTGCATTTTCACTTTGAACATCTTGTCATACAGAAAGAAGGAAGCTATCAATTATTATTAGCTTATGTCAAAAGGACTCCGGAGTGAATCTGAAAAGGTTTCCATTGGCCAAAAATAAGACATTTTGAGCAACTGCAATTGCTCAGATTATATTCATATGTACACACACACACACACACACACACACACACACACACACACCCCTGGTGAGCATTTTTAGAGAATACTAGGGACCAACTCATTATTTTGAAAACTGATAAAGAACAAGGAGCATTTAACCTGCCTTTCCCATAGGAACTAGGCCTCAGGGTTAGCAAAGAGCGGATGAGAAATGTCTTTTTATAAAAGGATTCCAGGGACCAGTAGTTAGCATAATGGCTATGTCGTTGGACTCCCATGTAGTTGACCGCGGTTCGAGTCCCAGACTCAGCAGCTTGAACTCATGCCGGGCGCGTGTGCGTGCATGCCCAAGATCCTGAAAGGAGAATGGAGGAGAAGGGATTGTAGCGTGGCCATCCCCCCAGGGGGCTGATTTCTCACTTTCTGTCTCTCTGTCTCTCTCTGTCTTTCTGGCAAAGTGCATGCACCCTATAACAAAAACCTCTCCAAAAAAAAAGAGAGAGAGAGAGAGAGAAGAGATTCCAGCCAAGAAACGCAGACCCGTAAGTAACGCAGACCCGTAAGTAAGAGCAGCACACTTCGTAACCACTACTGAACTCAGGGCTTTGTTGATAATCCCTGAAGGCTGCTGAGAGCACAGAAGGGCAGACACACGGACTTGATGTTCTTCCACTAGACATCCATAACACCATCTAGGCAGTGCTCCTGCTAAAAATATTCCATCTGAACTTGATTTCCCGTTTACAGGAAATACAAGAGATGGAGGCACACGATAAATGAAACCGAGAAAACGTCATCAGCAAAAGTCAGCCCCAGACAGATCAGCCAAGAAAAGCAACCCCAGTTCGTCAACCGAAGTAGTACAAGAGCAGAGAAGGAGAAGCTGAGAGGGGGCCGGTAGACTGCCGGAGACCTGAGGGGCCAGGAGGTGGTGCGGTGCTTGGAGATCTGGACTCCTCATGGCCCACCACGGTTTGGGTTCCGAATCTGGTGGCTTGAAACTCACACTGGGCACACGTGCTTGTGTGCCTAAAATCCCAGGAGGAAAATGGAAGAGAAAAGATTGCAGTGTGGCCATCCCCTCAGGGGGTGATTTCTCACTTTTCTGCCCACTGTCCCTCTTTTGTCTCTTTCTAGCATGCTCACGCCCTCTGGCAAACAAACAAAGAAGAAACCTTAGGGGGAAGAAAGGGAGACTTGAGAGAGATTTGCCCGTCATAATACATGGACTCTGGATCCCAATTCAAACTGTAAAAGAACTGCATTTGTGATGAGAACAGAAATGGGCAGACTAATTGGATATTCAGTTACATTGAAGAATTATGTTGATGCTTTGGGAGTACGATAATGCCATTGTGGCTGTGGCTTTAGAAAGGGGGAATCCGCCACTGAAGTGGTTTAGATTCGTATATTGAAGCATTCGTAGATGTAAGGAGGTAGCGTCTGAGACTGGTTTCAGATAATATGGGATCTGGAGGCGGGACAAGCTGGTGGTCGTACAAACATGCCTAGCCATGAGTTGGTCCTTTGTAAAGTTGGATGTTGAGAACGTGAGAACATAGGAGGTTCATTAGATTATTCCGCTTTTAAATAGATTTGAGCTTTTCATAGGAAAATGTTTTGGGGGCCAGCAGGTGGCTTGGAGGTTTAGGTGCTGGATTCCATATGAACAGCTGCATGGTTCGAGTCCGGGAACTGAAGGCCTGAAAAACATGTCAGGCACGTGTGTGTGTGTGCCCAAAATCCCAAGAGAAGAATGGAAGTGAAGGGATTGAAGTGTGGTCATTCCCCCAGGGGGGCTGATTTCTCACTTTCTCTCTCTCTCGATCTCTCTCGATCTCTCTTGATCTCTCTCTGCCTATCTCTGGCATGTGCTTGTGCCCTGTAGAAAAAAAAAAGGAAAATGTTTTTCAAATGATGACATAAAAATAAATAAGTATTTATATATTTATAATTATTTTTAAAGTTTGCTATAGGGCATGTGTGCTCAGCAGAGAGAACAAGAGAGAGGGGAAGAAAAAGCAAGCCACCAGGTCTGGGACTCAAACCGCCACATGGGAGTCCAGTGTTTTAACCACCATGCCACCTGCTGGCTCAACATAAAAAGAAATATTAAAAGTTTTAATTCTTTCCTTTCTAATAGGCCTCTAATGAACTGTTTGGGGGTGCCACCCTCAGGGTGTGACACTTGCTTTGGAAATGGCCAGTCTAGCCCCCTATGGGGTAGCACCTCTCAACTTGGGGCCATGGGAGGCATTACCACCTGAGAGGTCCTTTCTACCCGGGAACCAAGGTCTGCACCCAGTCTAAAAGTCCCCACTGTACACGGGTGACAGCCTGCCCTGCTCGCCGGCAATGCCGACAGCTCTGCAGCAGGGATCCCTTCCCTCCCTGTTCCTCTGCTTCCCTTCAGAAAAACAAACTCTGCTTTTCAAGATCCTTTCAAAGGGAAAGGTTTGCATTGTTTAAAAGAGAAGAAAAATCAGGTGTTTAAGAAAACGGAAAAAGACGAAGTCTCCTTTCAAGAGGTAACAACCCTGCCAGCTCACTCAGGTCATGAAATAATGCCGTTGGCAACGACCCTGGGGCGTTCTGTCACCGTCTCAGTAAGCTTTGTCTCCCCTGGGCAGTATTTTACAGTTACTGCTTCTACGCCCCATTGGCACAGACATAATTTATTATTTGTTTACATGTTTCACTTACTCCGAGGTGGAAGCCCAGCAATGCATTATTACTGAGAACATCAGTGTGTGTGTGTATGTGTGTGTGCGTGCATACACGTGTGCGTGCCCGTGTGCATGCACATGCCCTTGTTCAATGACTCAGGAGATCTGGCAGGTCTGAACCTTCCAATCAGCATAGCACAAATGGCCTCCCCAGGACTGCAGGAGCCTGCCTGGGCTCCTGGCTGACATCAAGTGTCCTAAGTCCCCATTAGTTCATTCTTTTTTTTTGGGGGGGGGAGAAGTTTTTGCTATAGGGTGCATGTGCTCGCCAGACAGACAGAGAGAGACGGAGAGATAGAAAATAAGAAATCAACCCCCAGGGGGGATAGCCACGCAGCAATCCCTTCTCCTCGATTCTCCTCTTGGGATCTTGGGCACACACGCACACACGCCCTGTGTGAGTTTTAAGCCACCGGGTCCGGGACGCGAACTGTGGTCGACTACATGGGAGTCCAGTGACATAGCCATTACGCTAACTGCTGGTCCCGCCCCCATCAGTCCATTCTGTGACACAGACTCCAGTGGCTGGGATTCGTTAGTGTCCCCTCCTTCAACTCATCTTCCCATAAAGAGATCAAATTCCCCCCAGTCCAGGGAAGGTTGCAGTGTCCACTCTCCCTGAAAACATCCTGGGAAGAAAATAAAGCAGAGATGGTGACCTGTCCTTTACCTGTGCATGGGACCCAGAGAGGCCAAGGACATGCAGGAGTTCGGTCAGCCGGAGTGGAGCCCAGCCAGGGCCCAAGGATGGAGAGGAACGCCCCGGCTCACCCACTCCTTTGGTGCCCCTGGTCTGGGGCATGCCACCAACACCCGCTCTGCACCTGCTGAAAACTGGCAGTGACAGTGCTACGGTGTGGCCAGTCTCTGAGACGAGAGGTCTTTGTAAAGATCTCAGCAATGTGGCTGACTTGGGCTAGAGGGGCAATGCATGTCACCAACATCGGGGAACCTGACGAAGCTTTGTCTGTAGAAAAGCTCGGGGCCTTTTGACAGCAGTACCACGTGGTTTCTGTAATACAAACACTAGTAGTAATAGCAAAACAGATGACTTCCTGTCTACTGGTCTTCCGTGTGTGTAAAACCATTTATTCCACACAGTAAATCCAGCTGGAGAGACGATTATTATATCCCTAGTAAAGACAAGGAACACAGAGGGTAGTTAGGTTTAAGTAACCTGACAATGTCCTTGGTTTTTCTTTTTCTTTCTTTGTTTTGTAGATTTTTTGCCCCCTACAGGGCATATGCACTGGCCAGGAGAGAGAGAGGGGGAGAGAGAGATCAACCCTAGGCGGGATGGCCATGTTGCAACCCTGCGATCCTTTTTCCTCCACGCTCCTATCAGGATTTTGGGGACACACGCCCACATGCCCCGGGATGTTTTTCAAACCACTGGGTCTGGGACTTGAACCATGGAGTCGGCCACGTGGGCTCCAACCCCTTAACCATCATACCACCTGCTGGCTGCCGCTGAACAACGTCCCACTCTGGCATCTTTTCTGCATAGTTCAGGGAGGTGGAGCAGTGACCACCCAGGCTCCCCGGCCTGGTCAGCTCTCCTTAGCACTGGCTCTGCAGCTTCCACTCCCTGCCACTCACACGACCTTGGCGTCCTGCTCAGGATCGCTCCCGTGCCAGGTGTTCTTGGACGAGCAAACCAGGCCAGGGGATTAGAGACTCGCTCCCGTCCACATGGAGAGCTGGGCCTTATCGATGACCTGAGGACGAATTGACTCACTCTGCCTTCCATGTCCCTGGGATGCTACAAAAGAGCAAAGAGCCTTAAGGTGCCCTGTCCTGGAGCTGCAGCCGGCTTTGGGGCCAGAGGACGGAAACTTTCAATGGGGGCACCTGAGAGCCCAGACGGCAGAGCTCCCAGCTCCCCTCCCTCCACAGCCCACAGGACAGGGTGAGGCGTGGAATTTAATCCCCTGCATTCCCGCCAGGGTTCCTGTGACATAATAAAGCCCAAGGAGGGATCTCGGGTGACTTGTCAGCAGAAGGCACAGGGTTTTCTATAGATAGCCAGGGCGTGTCTCAGCTCTGTCCCTCTCTGCGGGAGGAAAGTTCTTTTATGCCAGGGCTGGGCTACATGGGGTGCAGCAGGTGGGTGGGGTGGGGACCAGCCAGGCTAGGAAGAGCTAGTGCAGGGGAGGGGCGAGGAGCCCAGGGCAGGGGTGGGAATTCCAACTATGGCCTTTGGGAGAAAACTATTTAGTTATGTGCCCTTGCTGACCCCACCCCACGGCGGCTACCAGGAGCTGTCCCAAATACTGAGCCTCACGCAGCCTTTGATGCTGGCTCCGAAGAGATTCCGTGGCATGAGCCGGGTCTCTTTGGGGAGAGAGACGTGTTTGGAATGCCGGTGCGCCTGTGGTTGGAGGCCTCATTTGCATGGCTCTGCAGTCAGGTAGCTACTTTCTACAATAGAAGGCTGGAACGTGAAACTCTGTTGACCTCCCAGGTCCCAAACAAGCCACCTTCCTCTCCAGAATGTCAGTAAATGCCGGCGTGACTGCAGGGGGCCCACCAGTGTGACTGCGGAGAGCCCACCAGTGTGACTGCGGAGAGCCTCCAGTGTGACTGCGGAGGGCCACCAGTGTGACTGCGGAGAGCCTCCAGTGTGACTGCCGCGGGCCCCC
>NW_006160034.1:1570562-1572659 GCF_000334495.1 Tupaia belangeri chinensis
GGGCCCCACCAGTGTGACGGCGGAGAGCCACCAGTGTGACTGCGGAGAGCCCACCAGTGTGACTGTGGGGGGCCACCAGTGTGACTGCGGAGGATCCACCAGTGTGACTGCGGGGGGCCACCAGTGTGACTGTGGGGGGCCCACCAGCATGACTGCAGAGAACCCTGTCATTTCTAACATGTGGTTCATCCTGTCTGCTGGGGCAGGGGTAGGGGGTGGTTCTCAGAAGCTGTGTGTCTATTTTACATCACGTAATAGCTAAGCTGCCCAAGGTTTTTTTGTTTTTTGTTTTTTGGGTTTTTTTTGGAGAGGTTTTTGCTACAGGGCGCGTGCACTCGCCAGACAGACAGAGACAGACATAGAGACAGAAAGCGAGAAATCACCCCCCAGGGGGGATGGTCACGCCGCAATCCCTTCTCCTCCATTCTCCTCTCGGGATCTTGGGCACGCACGCACACGCGCCCGGCGTGAGTTTTAAGCCACCGGGTCCGGGACGCGAACTGCAGTCGACTACGTGGGAGTCCAGCGACATAGCCATTACACTAACTGCTGGTTCCCGCTGCCCAAGGTTTTCACGAGATCATTTCATCACGGGATTCTGGGCTCTTTTTCCTGCTGCCATCAGAACCCCAAGACAGAATTAATTCATGTAACTGGGGCAAACCCACATGCTGTTTTCTCCATTCTCCTTATAAGTGAACTCAACTATTTTAATTGCCTACACATTGGGTGGGTCGGGTACAGGGCGGAGGGAGGCCTGTCTGATGTATTCATTAGCTTCAGAATCAGTTCCTTACAGGCAGTACACTGTCAGGGTTGAAAACGCGAGCCTTCACGCCATACAGCCCAGGTTCAAATCCCGACATGGCCTTGACGTCGTCACAACTTGGACAGCTGGTGATCTCAGGGACTCCAGTTACCCACCTATGTCATGTGACTGTTGAAACCCACGTCCCAGGGCTAAGGAGGATTCAGTGCCTTCAGTGCCCTGGGAAGTGAAAGAATGGAAGAATTGAACCTCTGCAAAAATTCCTCCCCATAATGCCTGGAGCACCGGAACTGTCACTAGAAGTGTGCTTCATCATTTGCTCAGCAAAAATAAAACATCCTGAAACTGTTTCCTGACCCCTCCAAGGGCCAGGCCTCTTCACCACTTCCAGCCAGGAGCTTCTTTTCAGGCCCAAATTCCCCAGATGCTCGGCATTTGTGACTTGTTTCATTCCTAGCCAGAAGCCAGGGTGGCAGCCCCCACCCTGTCTGGAATCCCAGAAGCACCTCGGAGACTGACCCAGCACAGCTGCCAGTTGCAAAGAATTGCAGCAACGTGAGACAGAGCACAGCGCGGTGCCGTGGAAGGGCTGAGGAGTGACTTCGTGGGTCCGGGGCGTGGACTGCCTTTCTGGGCAAAGCAGAGCTCTGCCAGGAAGAGCACAGTCCCCACACCCTCACCCTGCAGAGCAGCAGGGGCTCTGCAAACAGCCCTGAGGGCCCTGTCCCCCCCTCAGGCCCGTCCCAGCGCACTTCGTCAGCTCTTGCCTCTAAGGTAGAATTGGCTTTGTGGTCCAGAATTAGGACTGCACATCCTGCCTCCACTCTGCTGTGTGACCTTGGGTGAGGAATATAACACCTCTGAACCTATTCTTTTTCAAAATTATTATTTATTTTCTATAAGGTGTGTACGCTCACAGGTAAAAAGAGAGAAAGAAAGTGAGAAAGCACCTCCTCCCAATGGGGATGGCCGTGCCACAATCCCTTCTCCTCCGTTCTCCTCTCAGGATTTTGGGCCCTCACGCAAACACACCCAGTATTCCTTCCATGCCACTGGGTCCAGGACTTGAACCACACAGTCAGCTCTGTGGGATCCAGCGCCTTAGCCACTACACCACTCGCTGGCCCTGAAATTGTTCCTTAAGTCTGCAACATGAAGACGGGTGGTTGGGTAGAATGAATGACTATGTGTCACATGTCAAATGCCCAGCACAGCTTCTGGCGGGAGCAGAGAGGGAAGGCCATTGTGGAGACCAACAGCCTGGCCGCCCACATCTGAGCAAGCTGCAGGACCCTCGGCTCCCCAAGGAGCCTCACTAATTCGGCCAC
>NW_006160034.1:1574013-1579665 GCF_000334495.1 Tupaia belangeri chinensis
TTTTTTTTGGAGAGATTTTCACTGTAGGGCGCGTGCGCTCGCCAGACAGACAGAGAGAGACATAGAGACAGAAAGCGAGAAATCACCCCCCAGGGGGGATGGTCACGCCGCAATCCCTTCTCCTCCATTCTCCTCTCGGGATCTTGGGCACGCACGCACACGCGCCCGGCGTGAGTTTTAAGCCACCGGGTCCGGGACGCGAACTGCAGTCGACTACGTGGGAGTCCAGCGACATAGCCATTACACTAACTGCTGGTTCCCGCTGCCCAAGGTTTTCACGAGATCATTTCATCACGGGATTCTGGGCTCTTTTTCCTGCTGCCATCAGAACCCCAAGACAGAATTAATTCATGTAACTGGGGCAAACCCACATGCTGTTTTCTCCATTCTCCTTATAAGTGAACTCAACTATTTTAATTGCCTACACATTGGGTGGGTCGGGTACAGGGCGGAGGGAGGCCTGTCTGATGTATTCATTAGCTTCAGAATCAGTTCCTTACAGGCAGTACACTGTCAGGGTTGAAAACGCGAGCCTTCACGCCATACAGCCCAGGTTCAAATCCCGACATGGCCTTGACGTCGTCACAACTTGGACAGCTGGTGATCTCAGGGACTCCAGTTACCCACCTATGTCATGTGACTGTTGAAACCCACGTCCCAGGGCTAAGGAGGATTCAGTGCCTTCAGTGCCCTGGGAAGTGAAAGAATGGAAGAATTGAACCTCTGCAAAAATTCCTCCCCATAATGCCTGGAGCACCGGAACTGTCACTAGAAGTGTGCTTCATCATTTGCTCAGCAAAAATAAAACATCCTGAAACTGTTTCCTGACCCCTCCAAGGGCCAGGCCTCTTCACCACTTCCAGCCAGGAGCTTCTTTTCAGGCCCAAATTCCCCAGATGCTCGGCATTTGTGACTTGTTTCATTCCTAGCCAGAAGCCAGGGTGGCAGCCCCCACCCTGTCTGGAATCCCAGAAGCACCTCGGAGACTGACCCAGCACAGCTGCCAGTTGCAAAGAATTGCAGCAACGTGAGACAGAGCACAGCGCGGTGCCGTGGAAGGGCTGAGGAGTGACTTCGTGGGTCCGGGGCGTGGACTGCCTTTCTGGGCAAAGCAGAGCTCTGCCAGGAAGAGCACAGTCCCCACACCCTCACCCTGCAGAGCAGCAGGGGCTCTGCAAACAGCCCTGAGGGCCCTGTCCCCCCCTCAGGCCCGTCCCAGCGCACTTCGTCAGCTCTTGCCTCTAAGGTAGAATTGGCTTTGTGGTCCAGAATTAGGACTGCACATCCTGCCTCCACTCTGCTGTGTGACCTTGGGTGAGGAATATAACACCTCTGAACCTATTCTTTTTCAAAATTATTATTTATTTTCTATAAGGTGTGTACGCTCACAGGTAAAAAGAGAGAAAGAAAGTGAGAAAGCACCTCCTCCCAATGGGGATGGCCGTGCCACAATCCCTTCTCCTCCGTTCTCCTCTCAGGATTTTGGGCCCTCACGCAAACACACCCAGTATTCCTTCCATGCCACTGGGTCCAGGACTTGAACCACACAGTCAGCTCTGTGGGATCCAGCGCCTTAGCCACTACACCACTCGCTGGCCCTGAAATTGTTCCTTAAGTCTGCAACATGAAGACGGGTGGTTGGGTAGAATGAATGACTATGTGTCACATGTCAAATGCCCAGCACAGCTTCTGGCGGGAGCAGAGAGGGAAGGCCATTGTGGAGACCAACAGCCTGGCCGCCCACATCTGAGCAAGCTGCAGGACCCTCGGCTCCCCAAGGAGCCTCACTATTGCGGCCACTCCGTTTCCAGAGGCTTCCTCTGAAGACACCAAACTGTCAACAATAAATGACCCCAGAAAAGGCATGGTAGGGACCCAAATATGACTGTCCAAAGGACAGGAAATGCTGCTTGGTGTTGCAGCGGATATCCGGTCTCCCTGTTTCCTGGCAGGGACTTCCAGAACCAGAAGGTCCTTCCTAACTAACTTCTCTCCTAGCCGAGACGCTGTGTTGGATTTATTTGTTTATCACAAACCTTTTCTACTTCTTTCACGCACCTTTTTCTTACGTCCTTCCACACTCTCTGAAAATATTTCCTTCTCACTTCTGTGAGTGAACGGGTCCCAGTCATTTTTAGGAACTGTGAATGTAGTTGAATTTATTTGCAGGTCAGCTCTGCAGCTGCCAAATGCCCAGAACAGATCTTTGGAGAGAAAGAACCCTAACTACAAAGGAAAACCAATGTAGACCTGCTTGTTTTCACCTCTGAGGCAGACACGGAGCCTGTGAAGTCCTGTGTCTTTCCCCACCACACCTAGAATAGTTCCTCTAGTGGCTGGCATTCCGTAAATAGCACAGTCTAATTCCAGGCTCAGGGAGGGACTGGAGGCACGGGGAGTGGGGAGGGGGCTGCAGCACTGGATCGCCCTCTCTTTACAGGCCAGTGGCTTACAGCTGACACCATTAGAACACCCCAGAGGGCTAAGAATATAGTTCACGGTAAATGATTCAAAGAGAGCGTCAGTATAAGAGATGCTGCATACAGTGGCCGCTGGACACTTCATTCCAATCACCGAAGAGCCTGAGCCTTTGCTTGGATGGCTTTACGTCGTTTCCAGCACCATGTTTTCTATATAGGTACATTTAAAACTAAACACCAGTAGACATTGAGTAGGATGCTGGAGAGACCACCAGGCTGGGGTTACCTCCATAGCCCTCTCGTGAACAGATACGACCCTTTGGTAAGTCTTCTGGGCTCCAGTTCTATTTGCAAAAGGACCTGATCTTTGCCCCTTCTCAAACTTTGTAATTATCAGAATGATTCCTGGATACCCTCCCTGCCCACCACCTCATCCATCAGCCTAACAAATGCTTACTGGGCACTCACTCCACGCCAAGCACTCTGCTAGGAGCATGGGATAGAATTTGCTTTCTTTTGTTTTGTTTTGAATTTGCCAAGGGCTGGGCGTATTCACTGGAGAGAGAGAAGAGCAGTGAGAAGCATCTCTCATGGGAGATGATCATGCCGCAATCCCTTCTCCTCTCGTTCTCCCTCCTCTCAGGATTTTGGGCATGCACACATACACGCCCGGTGTGTTTTCCAAGCTTCAAGGTCCAGGATTCGAACTGCACAGTAGGCCATATGGGATCCCACCACATGCCCTGCTGGCCCATGGGATATAATTCATAACAAAAACAAAAAATTCAGGCCCTCAGGAAGCTTATGGTCTAATGGGAGAGACGGACACAACACAAATGGTCACAAAATAGAAATATAGTCGTAGAGTGTGTTAAGTTCTCCGAAAGAACGCGGGATCTGTGGAAACCTAAGTAGGGGGCAGGGGAACAGAGGGCGGCCATGGCTGAGTTTTCCACATCCTTTGACAAACCACATAATGACAAAGAGTTCCTATGACTGGGTCATGCCCTCACATCATTTGGGTTCTATTCATCTCAGTAGTCTACATGTGGAGAATGGGTGTGTGTATACGTGTGAGACAGCCTGGGATCTGTGAATGCCTTGTACACACAGACACCCTGCGTTTGGCCAACTGTCACCTCCCCAGAGGCTGGGATCACTTCACTGGAGTGCCTCTCATCTTTTCTCCCTCTAATGGCAACCTGCAGGGCTCCTCCAAAGAGATCTTAAAGAAAACAGTCCTCCAGTCAGAATTCGCACCAGCCCCGAATGAAGGCATGTTGGCTCCCTCCACCGACCAACATACCATCAACCAATGGCCACAATGGGTCCCCATGACCCCACCATCCAGCAGAGATGACTTTCCTCCAAGCTGATGTGATCTAGGTCAGATCCAATACTCAAAGACGATCCCAGGGGCCTGACAGCGGCACCAGTGTGGACTTGCTGTGCATCCTCACGGTAATCCAGTTTTCTGTGAGGCCCATCCACGTAAGAAGGTTCTGGGTTTGCATCCAGAGACCTCCCTACACACGTCAGGTGCAAGTGTGCCGTGATCCAGGCTGACCAAAGAAGAGGACGGACCATGCTGTGAAGACGTGGTTGGGGGTGCCTGTCTCTGTCTCTGTCTCTTGCTCAGGGAAGAAAGAAAGAAATCACGTCCACACACACAAAAACCTCTCTCAAGTTCTCTCCACATTGGGCAGAGGAGGCCATGGGAGCCCTTACCCTGAACCTGAGTACTCTCAGTCTGTATTTTATTTCTCAGAGCCCAAGGAGGTGATCGCACGCTACGTGCCAGGAGAAGACGTGTGTTTCTTCCATCATGGCTTCCTCGCTACGTAAATGGCTACTCACATTTGATTCGTGTGTCCAGATTATAGACTGTGAGCCTTCTGTCAAGCTCCCCATTGTTCCAATATTCTACTGCTTCTTGCTCAACCAGAGAACAACAAATCCAGATAAGACACCAGGTCCCAGCGTGAATGGTCCCCTCGTACTCCAGTCTGTTGGGCCCGCCTGTCCTATTTGGGAGGAGGCAAGAGCAGAGGTTTGGACTGTGGGAAGCCCAGGATGAAAGGGGCAGTTCCATCTGGACCTGGAGCAGATGGGCAGGAAGGGCAGGTCCTCACTGTGTTGGTGACACCTCACGTACCCCTCACACCCAGAGGCAGGGATGGCGTCTTTGTCCCGCAGCCTCTGTGGTGGCCAGCTGGTGGGCAGACCATCACTCTGCTAGCGAGTGACTAGATCCAGAGAGGGACTGGGACAAAGTTGTTAAGTCAGGCAGGTGCACCGAATACCAGGAGCCCAGGGCCGAAGGTCAAGGAGCACAGGGGGATGAGCCAGTGACTCAAGCAGGAGGGGGAGGGGGCCTAGAGAGGAGATCGCTCAGGAAGCCTGTCTGCCCCTGCTCCATGGAACAGCCAAGGTGGCGGGCTCAGTGCTGGAGCTCTGAGGGCCGGGTCTGCAGTGCCGGGTTCGGCTGTGCTTGGAAGCCGGATACCACAATGTCCACGGCATTTGGAATCCCAGTCCAGGCAGCTTGAAGAACATGGAAGCAGGCAGGGGGGAGCAGGGCATGGGTGTCTTGCATGTGTGTGCCCAAGATCCTGATGGGATAGAGGAACACAGAAGGGAGAGTGTGGCATGACCGTGCCCCGTTGAGGGGTGCTCTCTTTCTCCCCTTCTCTGACAAACACATACATGTGCTCCCTGGCAATTAAAAACAAACCAAAGAGGGACCAGCAGTTGGCATAATGGCTATGTTGCTGGACTCCCATGTAGCCAATCACAGTTCAAGTCCCGGACCCAGTGGCTTAAACTCACGTCAGGTGCGTGTGCATGCGTGCCCAAGATCCCGAGAGGAGAATGGAGGAGAAGGAAGGGATTGCGGCGTGGCCATCCCCCCTGGGGGGTGATTTCTTGCTTTCTGTCTTTCTGCTGAGCGCACACACCCTATGGCGAAAACTTTTCAAAAAAAAAAAAAGAGAGAGAGAGAGAGAGAAAGAAAGAAAAACAAACAAAAAAAAAAGAAACGTGCTTTGAGAAAACAAATGCACGAATCTGTGTACCCCAGAGCTGAACCCCCCCATGCCAAAGGACCATTCATTCACCTTGACGAAGGCTTGGCTTCCCCCTACCTTCCCCTACGAATGCCTCACATTCATTGTAAGTAATACTGCATTTATGATGTCCTTTAGCTTTTCTTGACAGAGAGAGAGAGAGAGGG
>NW_006160034.1:1579696-1604210 GCF_000334495.1 Tupaia belangeri chinensis
AAGAGAGAAAGGCTCCCCGACAGGGCCTCACCATGCCGACTTTCTCCAGCATCTTTCCAGGTGGTCAGGATACGGCACGCCTGGCGTGTTCAGATCCACCCGGACCCTAAACTGGGGCTTTCTCACACCGTCCAGCATCACACAGTTTTCGCCCACCACCTGGGCCTACGGTGTGTTTTTGACGTTAACCTGAAGACTCCCCACACATGTAAATCGCACACACATCCGTCATGTGGGCTATTTATGTTTCTACTTAGATCCCGTTCAAAGCTAGAACAGGATTGGAAGCCTCTCCGAGCTTGAGCACAGGCCAATGGAACAGGTAAAACAGCGCTCCACTTCACACCATGCTCTGCGGCTCACAAGCGCTTCCCACTCATACCGCCTGGGTTCTTCCCAAGGCCCTGTAAGGCTGGCACTGCATGGGATGTTGGAAGCACTAGGTTCGAATCTCGGCTCTGCTGCTTAGCCAGGGGCCACTGCGAGCTGGGATAACTCATCTCCCATGTCTGACCTCTGCTTTCTCTTACGTTATTATAAATACTTTATTGATTTTGTCATCAATTTTAGTAATCTTATGATGTGGCAGTAAAACTGGCCTCCAGGACTTACATTCCAATTTTATCAGCGTGATTCACGTGCATGATTAAAATACCGAATGATCCAAAGGTTTTGTACTGTAAAGAGACGATCCCCTTGACCAACCCCTCCCCACCCTTAGTCTGCTTCCCTCAGATGACAGCTCTTTACCCAGTTTCTGTTTTGGGCTCCTCTTGTGGTTTCTGCTTCATCCCCAAATGGTATGTTTACACTGCTAGGTCTCGATCCACAGCTTTAGCAGACGTTATCCATCCACCTCTTTCTAGGGTAGATAAAGGCTTAATTCCTGTCCCCTCTGCCCACCTAAGCTGTAGTTTCTCTGTTACAGTTGTCACTGTAGACAGCCCTCTTCTCATTCCATGAAAAGTCAATGGCCCTTTTGACTCGTTATTCAGTAAGATGAAGATAGAAACTTAACGTCTCTTTACTTCTCTTTTCCTTCTGCCTCCCAAATTCTGTCTGTTCTGTAACCACAGTTAGGTTTCCCCTGCTTTATCAGTCAAATCTAAAAACTGAAAACCAGAAAATAGTGCTTACATGAAGACTTGGTAAATACAGTTCATCACAGAGCACAGTAGTGAGTGGTGATTACCTTCCTCTTCTACAGTCCCGATGTCATGGCTTCAGTACTACCCAAAGCAAAATGCTTCTACCGTTAGGAAAAGTCTTTTTTCACATTCAATGGCTCAACCTAATGCCATATTTTCATGTAGTTTCTATTTGGGCCATGATTTATTTGTACATTTGTTTTTCCTGGAGTTTCTGATTGCCTTTTTCTTGTTGTTAGAGGGAACACGTCCCTTCATGGTCGTATTCCATCTTTATTCATTCTGCTTATTCCTTGGAATCCATTTCATTCTGCATAAAAACATTGTTCTTAGACTCGGTTGATATTCTGTTTCAATTTGGATGAATTGCTTGTTAGGTCAGTTGACAACCAGCACCTAGGAATTTCCTGGGCAAATCTTTTTATTATTGTTATTCATAATACCATATACATGTGCATGAGAAAGAACCCCTTTGACAGTCTTATTAGGCTGTGATTCCCTTCTCCAGCCTTTCAGTTTGTCCAGTCCTAAGCATGTGCTTACACACTTGGTGTTCCACCTGAGTTTGCACGTACTTGCACACTTGGTGTGGTCAACTGGGCCTGGGATCCAACCGTGGTCGGCCATGTGGCTTCTAGTACTACAGTTCGGTATGCTAGCAACTGTGCCACCGAGCTGTGCCTATAATTTCTTATATTAATAACTTTTTCTTTTCCGGGATTTTTCCTTAGTTTTGCTAGAATTGATATACTTAAGTAACTTCTTTAGAAGGAATATATAGGAGAAAACTTTGTTTATTCTTAAATATCTGAAATTGATTCTATTCTGCCCTCACATTCAAAAACTTGTTTTGGGACCAGCAGATCGGCATAATGGCTATGTCACTGGACTCCCATGTAGTCAACCGCAGTTTGAGTCCAGGACCCGGTGGCTTAAACTCATGCGGGGAGCGTGTGTGCATGCCCAAGATCCCGAGAGGAGAATGGAGGAGAAGGGATTGCCGAGTGGCCATCCGCGCTGGGGGCTGATTTCTCGTTTTCTATCTCACTCTCTTTGTCTTTCAGGTGAGTGCACACACCCTATAGCAAAAACTTCTCAAAAAAAAAAAACTTGTTTCATTTTACATGAATTCTGGTTTTAAAATAATTTGCTCTCAGAAATTTTAAAGACTTTATTCCAGTGCATTTCGGCATTGCGTCTGCGGTTGTGGATTAGAAATCTGATTCCAGACTGGTTCTCCTCATTTTCCCTTTTGCAGTCTATTCTGATCCCTGGGGTCCTGAAATTCCAAAGTGAGTGTGCCCAAACTGGTGAATCATTTCTCTTTTCTTACTGGGAAGATGGTAGACCTTCCGTTTTAAAAGTTGTGAGCCTTCTCTTCCTATTTCCTTGACTATATTCTCTTTGGTTGTCCATGTTCTCCGTTTTGAACTCCTGAGAGTCAGATGCCAACTCTTACATGTCAATACCAGGATTGATCTTCCTGCCTCTTTCCTTCCTTCATATTTTCCATCTTCTTCTCTTTTCCTCTGTCTTCTAGAAGATCCTCAACTTTATATACATTCATTTCTATTGAGTTTTTAATTTTGTAATCATATGTTTTTTAATTTATGAGAATTCTTTCTTAGTTTCTGACTCTTACAGTTTTCTTTTCCTTGCGGTCCCTCTCTGGGCTGCTCTGTTTGTTTTTGCGTGTACTTATTTTAGTTTTTTTTGTGTTTTTTTTTTTAATTCACTGTTTCTGTTATCTCTTGCTCCTGCAGAACTAAGTAATGCCAGAAGATAGAATTTCTCAGCATTTTTAGAAATGGCAACCACTGCTTCTTATCTGTGATCTCCAATTCCTATGACTCATTTAGAAATAAAAGATTTGACAACGGGGTTCTGCTAGGGCAAGAAAAAAGAAGTCTATCTAAAACTTTATAGAAGTGAGAAAAGTTCATTTTCCTCCTCTCAAAATCTTTTAGAACCAAGACTCATCTTTTTTTTTTTTTTTAGATAAATTTTTGCTATAGGGCACATGCCTTCACTACAGAGACAGAGAGAGAAAAAGTGAGAAATCACCCCCCGCCCCCCGAGGGGGCACGACCACGTTACCATCCCTTCTCCTCCATTCTCCTCTTGGGATTTTGGGCATGCACGCACATGTGCCCAGGTGTGTTTCAGGCCACAAGTCCAGAACTTGGATGGCGGTAAGCCAAGTGGGAGTTCAGCGCCTTAGCCACTACACCACCTGCTGGTGCCTTAACCACTACGCCACCTGCTGGCGCCTAGAATCAAGACCCATCTGTAGTTGGGAAGCAAGACACAGGCTTTCTGAGGTTGGTCAGTGATGCTGTACCTACTAACTGTTTAAATAGCACCTCTATTTAGAACATAAATTCTCATAGCCTGTTAGTTGGACATAAATGCTAACGTATGCAATAAGCCTGTTACTGTCTATAAGAAAAATTACTATTTTTTTCCCTTGCGAATAGTACACTTCTTTTATTCACCTGTAGGAGCAGGAGGTAATACCTGAAAGTTTGCCAGCATCGTCAGGCAAATATAAATAAAACTAAAATTATGCCAGCAGAAGGTGTAATGGATACGTCTCTGAACTCCCATGTGGCCAACCGTGGTTCGAGTCCCAGGCTTGAAACTCATGCTTGGCACATGTGCGTGTGTGTCCAAAATCCCGAGAGGAGAATGGAGAAGGGATGGCGGCGTGGGGAGCTCCTGAGGGGTGATTTCTCACTTTTTGTCTCTCTGTCTCTCTCTGTCTTTCTGTTAAATGCATGCACCCTATAGCAAAAATTTCTCTCGCAAAAGAAAAAAAAAAAATTCAGTTCAGGGACCAGCAGTTAGCGTAATGGCTATGTCGCTGGACTCCCACGTAGTTGACCGCGGTTCGCGTCCCGGACCCGGTGGCTTAAAAAAAAAAACTCACGCCGTGCGCGTGCGTGCCCAAGATCCCGAGAGGAGAATGGAGGAGAAGGGATTTCGGCGTGCCCATCCCCCCTGGGGGGTGATTTCTCGCTTTCTGTCTCTATGTCTCTCTCTGTCTGTCTGGTGAGCGCACGCGCCCTATAGTGAAAACCTCTTAAAAAAAAAAAAAAAAGAAAAAGAAAAAAAATTCAAATGAACAAGAGACATAAATAGTACAGTCAGAAAATACAGAACAAACAAAATCAAATATCACACATCACAGCCAAAACACAGGAGAGATGAAAAGGTAGTGTGTGGGGCTTTATAAAATATTAACAAAAAGTTTAAAACAAAAATGATGCATGTTTTATACAGAGATCTTTTTGTCCAATACCTCTTGCTGTTAGTCATAATAAGTACTGTGTAGTGGCTAACATTCATTTTTATGTGCTAGCGATTATTTGAAGTAATTTACTTCCATAAAGTAGTATATTCTTCACAACACACCTAAAGGGTTATTATCATTTACAGCTGTGAAAACTCTGGTCATTTGACCTGATAGTCATCATTTTTCTATTAAAGTTTTCACTTGCTTTGGGAGTAGAAATAAGACTATATTATATATATATATATATGTTTTTGATGTAACTTTTTTTCTTTATTCTCTTAAGTTATTTGTTTTTAAAATTGATTAATTGCCTGAGGGCCAGCCCCATAACCCAGTGGTCAAAGGAGCCAGATTCCACGTGGCTGACTGTGATTCAAATCCCAACCCCCTGCAGCTGGAAAAACATGATAGATACGTTTGTGTATGTGCCCCAAATCCAGACAGGATGAAGAAATGGAGGAGAAGTGATTGCAGTGTGACCATGTCCCATAGGAACTTCTCTCTCTCTCTCTCTGGTGATCACACATGCCTCTAATGATTAAAAAGTGTAAATTGGGACCAGCAGTTGGTGTAATGGTTATATTACTGGACTCCCATGTAGTCGACCATGGTTTGAGTCCCAGATCCAGTAGCTTAAACTCAGCTGGGTGCATGTGCATGTGTGACCAAGATCCCAAGAGGAGAATGGGGGAGAAGGGATTGTGGTGTGGCCATCTCCCCTAGGGGGTGATTTCTTGTTTTCTGTCTCTCTGTCTTTCTGGCGAGCACATGCACCCTATAGCAAAAACCTCTAAAAACAAGTGTAAATTAACAAATAAAAATTGTATATATCTATCACATACAACATATTTTGAAATATTTTGAAAAATGCATACATTGTGGAATGGTTAGTTGAGCTAACTATTTCACACACTGCTTGTGGTGAGAGCATGCAACTGAAAAATCTATCATCTTAGCAATTTTCAAAAATACATTATTATTTATTATAATCATTATGTTGTACAAAAGATCTCTTGAATTTATTCCTCCTACCTACCCAAACTTTTGTAGACTTCAACCAACATCTCCTTCCTACCCACCACCACCCCAACCCCTGGTAACCACCATTCTACTCTCTACATCTATGAGTTGAACTTTTTTAGATTCTACATGTAACTGAGTATTTATCACATGGTATTTATCTTTCTTTTTCTTTCTTTCTCTCTTTGGCAAGGTTTATGCTATAGGGCGCACGTGCTCGCCAGAGAGACAGAAAGCGAGAAATCATCCCCCGGGGGGATGGCCACGCCGCAATGTCTCCTCCATTCTCCTCTCAGGATCTTGGGCACACATGCACACACACCTGGCGTGAGTGAGTTTAAGTCATCAGGTCCAGGACTCGAACCATGGTCGAATACATGGGAGTCCAGCGACATAGCCATTACGCCATTGGCTGATCCCAGGTATCTGTCTTTCTGTGCCTGATTTATATCATTTAATGTAATGTCCTCTAGGTCCAACTATGTCATTACAAATGACAAGATTTCCTTCTTTTTTTTTTTTTTTTTTTAGAGAAAGAGTTTTCCTATAGGGTGTGCATGCTCACTGGAGAGACAGAGAGACATAAAGAGAGAAATCACCCCCCACCCCCCGGAGGATGAACACACCACAATCCCTTCTCCTCTACTCTCCTCTTGGGATTTTGGGCACCCACACATACACACCAGGTATGAATTTCAAGCCTCTGGGTCCAGGATTCAAACTGTGTTTGGCCATGTGGGAATCCAGCAACATAACCATCCTGGTCCCAATTGCCTTCTTTTTAAATTAGTATTCTAGGTTGATTCTATATCTTAGCTAATGCAAATAATATTGCAATGAACATGGGTGTGCAGACATCACTAATTTGTGGTTTTAATTTGCATTTCTCCAATAATTAGTGAGGTTGAGCACAGTTTTCTTATACCTGTTAGCCATTTGTAATGTCTCCTTTTGAGAAATATCTGCTTATGTGTTTTGTCCATTTTTAAATCCAGTTATTTTTTTTCTTAGTATTGAGCTGTTTGAGTTCTTTACATGTTTTTAATACTAATACCTTATCAAATGTATGACTTGCAAATATTTTTCCCCATTCCATGTTCTCTCTTCACTCTGTTGATTTTTACGTTGGCTATTTAGACGGTTTTTACTACGATGTAATTGTGTCTTCTTCAGATTCTTTCACAATGTTTTATAGTTTTCAGTGAACACACAGTGTTCATTTCCATGGTTAATTTATTCCTAAGTGTGTGTGTGTGTGTGTGTAGCTATTGTAAATAGAATTATTTTCTTTATTTCTTGTCACATAGTTTTTTGTTATTAATGTTTAAAACACAATTGATTTTTGTATGGTGATTTTGCATACAGCAAGTTTACTAAATTCATTCAATTGTCTACTTTTAGTTTTATTGCCTGTGTTTTGGGGTCCTATTTTAAAATCATTGCCAAGACCAATAAATGGAGTCTTAAATCCACAGGAGTCTTTCTCTTTTATTTTCTTCTAATAGTTTTACATTTCAGGTCTTACATTTCTGTCTCTCTGTCTCTCTCTGTCTTTCTGGTGAGTGCACATGTCCTATAGCAACAACCTCTCCAAAAAAAAAAGAGAGTTTTAGTTTTATCCTACATGTGAATATTCAATTGTCCCAACACCGTTTATTGAAAAGACAATCCTTATTCTATTGTGTGTTCTTGGCAACTTCGTTGAAAATCAGATACTGTAAATGAAGGGACTTATTTCTGGGATCTCTATGCTGTTTCATGGTCTCCATGTCATCTCTATGCCAGCAGCCTGCTCCTTTGGTTACTGGAGCTTCGTAGTATCTTAAGAAATCAGATAGTGTGATACTCCCAGCTTTGTGCTTTTTGATCAAGATTGCTCTGGTTCTTAGATCTTTTGTGGATCCCAGGAGTCAAGATGAATTGTAGGATTTTTAAAAATTATTTCTATGAAAAAAATGTAATACATTGAATATAGAGATTGCTTGGGCAGTATGCCCATTTTAGCAATATTCTTCCAGTCCATGAAGATGAGATCTTTTTCCATTTATTTGTGTCTTCTTCAATTTCTTTCACAATGCTTTATAGTTTTCAGTGGACACACAGTGTACAGGTCTTTCATCGCCATGGTTAATTTATTCCTAAGTGTGTGTATGTGTAGCTATTATAAATGGAATTATTTTCTTGATTTCTTTTCACGTAGTTTATTATTAATGTTTAAAACACAATTGAGTTTTGTATGTTGATTATGCATACAGCAAGTTTACTAAATTCATTTATTAGTTCTAACAGTACTTTGGTGAACTCTTGAGTGTTCTGTATATACAAGACCATATCATCTGCAGACGCTGTTTAACTTCTTCCTTCCCAACTTGGATGCCTTTTATTTCTTTGACTTGCCTAATCAATCTGGCTAGGACTTTCTGTACGATGTTAAACAGAAATGATCAGAGTAGGTTTACTTGTTTTGTTCCTGATCTTAGAAGAAAAGTGTTCAATTTTTCACTGTTGAATATCATGTTAGCTGTGAGTTTGTGATTTATGGCTGTTATTTTGTCGAGGTACATTTCTTTTATTCGATTCTTAAAGCATTGAAGTTTTTTATTTTTTTCATGAAAGGGTGTTGAAATTATTTTCTTTTTTTAAAGCTTATTTTATTGTATTGATTTCTCTTATGACTGAAAAAGACACGGAGAGATAGAAAGACAGCACCCACAATAGGGTCTTGACAACATGGCCCATCCCTAGCCAGTCTGGACCATGGGCATGCATGTGCCCAGTGTACTCGGGGAGGTCTCTGGATGCAAACCTAGGACCCTCCCATGTGCATCAGACTTGGAGAGCAGAACATTTTACCTCCTGTAACATCGTTTTGAATTTTGTCAAATGCTTTTTCTGTATCTATTGAGGTGATCATATGGTTTTTGTCTTTCACTCTGTTCATGTGTATCACATTTATAGATTTGTGTATGTGAGGCTGTCCTTGTATCCAGCAATAAATCCCATTTGATTGTGGCGAATTATCTTCTCAATGTGCATTAAATTCAGTTTGCTAGTATTTTTGTTAAGGATTTTTCAGATCTGTGTTCATCAGTGATATTGACCTGTCATTTTCTTTTCTGCCGTGTCCTTGTCTGGCTTTGGCATTAAGGTAATGCTGACCTCATGGAATGGGTTTGAAAGCATGCCATTTTCTTCGATGTTTTTGAAAAGTTTGAGTAGATTTGGTATCAGTTATTCTTTAAATGTTTGGTAAATTCAGCAGTAAAACCATCAGGTCCTGGGCTTTGCTTTGATGAGAGACTTTTCACTACTGATGAATCTTGTTACTGGTGATTTCTCTGTTGGGAGTTGAGCCACCCATGCACACACATCCAGCATGTTTTTTTAAGCTGTGCGGGCCAGGATTCAAACCATGGTTGACCGTATGGAATCCAGCTCCCTTAAACATTAGGCTACAGTGTCAGCCCAGGTTTTATTTTTGAATCATGTAATAAAATAGTATGTTTGAAAACAAGAAAATGTGATTTAAAAGCTAATATATCCATCATACTAGCTTGATAATTGTAGGTTTCCAACTCACAGAATCAAGGACTACTCATGTTGGTAAGGACCTCAGAGTCTAGCATTTGAATTCTTTCATTTTGCATGTGAGTAAAGCGAGGCCCAGAGGAATTTAGTAACTTATCCAAGGTCACACTATCCTTCATAGAAGTCAGATTTTAGTCTAGGCTACTGACTCCAGCCATGACCTTTCCGTGCTCCCCAGAATACTTAAGTGACAAGTTACATCACACATACATCATACCATATTGCTTAAAGTAACTAATACCTGAGTCTAAAGTAACTAATCAATTTATTCACCAAATTTTTTTAGAGAAATATTTGCTATAGGGCACGTGCACTCGCCAGAAAGACAGAGAGAGACAGAAAGTGAGAAATCACCTCCCAGGGAGATGATTGCACCTCCCGCTGCAATCTCTTCTCCTCCTTTCTCCTCTCAGGATCTTGGGCACGCACGCACATGCACCCAGCGTGAGTTTAAGCCACCAGGTCCGGGACTCAAACCATGGTCGACTACATGGGAGTCCAGTGATGTAACCATTATGCCATCTGCTGGTCTCTCACTGAATATTTTTATGACCCTCTTATATGCCAGGCCCTGTGCTAGGGTCTGGAGCTACCAGTCAAGGAGATCCTGCTCCTTTGTTATCTGGACTCAGCATCTCATAGAGCCCTATTCCCAGTGGAGACTAGATCACTTAGTCGTGGTATGTCCTTATCTAGCCCCCCTTGTCACCTCTTAGGAGATGTCAGGACCTGCCTGACCTTCGAGCCCCTCAGCTCTTAACCTTGGCATGGCCCACCAACCACAGGAGACACGCTGGGGGTCACGCTGTGGGTGTGCTGAGGTCAGCTGGAACAGCAAGGCCCAGTTCCCTGGCTGAATATATGTCCAAGGTGACAGACAAAGAAACAGAAGATTCAACCAGAGAATTAAATGGCGGGGGTGGGGGTAGCTTGGGGCTCTTGTGGAGACAGAGCTACGTAAGTCGGGATGGGCTGACTTACACAACTAACCCCCAAGTAGCCCCCAAATCATAGTTGCTTATGACGGTGAACGTGGGTTTGTTTGCTTGTTGGTTTTTCTTATAAAAATCACCTGTAAGTGACTTTCTGGAGCAGCTCTTCTCTCCACAGTGACTCAGGGATCAAGGCTTTTTTTTTTTTTCTTTTGGAGAGGTGTTTGCTATAGGGCGTGTGCACTCGCCAGACAGACAGAAAGACAGAGAGACAGAAAGCGAGAAATCACCCCCCAAGGGGATGGCCACACCGCAATCCCTTCTCCTCCATTCTCCTCTCAGGATCTTGGGCACGCACACACATGTGCCTGGCACGGGACACGAACCGCGGTCAACCACATGGGAGTCCAGCGACATAGCCATTACGCCAAAGGCTGGTCCCCAAGGCTTTTCTGTTTTATGCCTCCACGATCTTGGCTCGAGGTCTTACATGGCTGCAGAGATGGGGTGAGGAAAGGGATGGGCTGGCACAGCAGCAATGAAACCCATCCGCCCCAAGCTCCCTCTGTCACTTCTGCTCATAACCCACAGGACTAATCACGATGCCAACCTAACTACCGGGGGGCTGCGAAACGTGCCGTGGGGTGCATGGGATGTTTGCTACAATGCTGTCCGTCACAGGCGTTAGCACCCTGCAGTGGGCACTCCCCCGTGTCAGTGCTGGGTTATCTGAAGTGTAAGAACGGGACTAAGGTGGGCCTGAAAATGATCCTTCCTCTTTCCTCAGTGCTCTCACATCCTTTTCCTTATTTTTTGCAGTTAGTTAGTTCTTCCAGGAGAGAGACAGAAAAGGAGAAAGAGGAAGAGAGGCTCCCCACAGGGTCCTCATGCCACAGTCCCCCCACGCTCAGCCAGCCAGGCCCACCAGCGTGAGCACAGCCACCACGTACAGGAAGCCCTTGGGATATGAACCCAGGACCTGCCCATGTGGCCTCAACACTGCACAGCCTCCTTTACCGTCTGTGCTGCCTCGGCTGGCTTTTCTTAACAGTCATTAAAAAACAAACAGACAATAAAAACCACTTTACTTCATTTTTAATTTATAGTTGGGGCAGGACAAAGTTTGTTTCTTTATTTGTTGTTTTTGCTTTAGGGAACATGCACTTGCTGGAGAGAGATAGAGAGAGAGAGAGACAGATAGAGGAAAAGTGAGAACCCCTCCCAGTGGGGATGGCCACACTACAATCCCTTCTCCTCCATTCTCTTGGGATTTGGGGGCACACACACACACACACACACACACTCGCACCCTGTGTGTGTTTCAGGCCACTGGGTCTAGGACTCGAACCACACAGCTGGCCATGTGGGATCCAGTTTTAACCACCATGCCAACTGCTGTCCCCTTGTTAATTTTAAACAAGCAAAAACGTAAAAATTTCAGGACATTGAGAAATGTGTGTCCATGAAGAATTTTCTCCAGTCCAATGCAAAGTAGCATTAAACAGCGTTGACATCTTACTTACTAGTTTGGAGTCTCTTGTAAGATTTGCTCTCTTTTAAATTTTCGAAAATCTGATTGGTTCTGAATTCTATGCTTTTTAAGGAAGGCAGTTACTGAGGGTTTTGCCCACAGAGGGGAAGATGTACAGACCGTTTTTATTGTAACTTCTCTGGGGACAGAAATGAGGAGCTGTGTGGTAAAAAGCAATTCTGTGCGCTTTATAGCAATGTTCTAGCTCTACCAAGAAGTTACTGTCACTTAACCCAATTTGGACACAGAGTAGCTCATCTCCCAAACTCCCTTCTAAGTCCTTGAAAGTCAGAATACACACACACACACGCAAATGCACGCACATCACCAACACACGTGTTTGGAGGTGTGTGTTCATTCCTCATTGTTAGGTACTCAGTTAATGTGTAGATGAAGAGTTCCTGACACACACACCCCGCCCCGCTGTGGGACGCACCTGCAGGCCTGTGGGCTGGAGGCTGATCTGCAAAGTCCAGTACCAACCAACCCCCAAGCCTCTTCCAATGGCTCTCCTACCGAGAACCTGGGTGGTCCAGGCCGGCTCCCCTACTTCTTTCCCCGTCTAGTTTATTACTACTTTTGGGGAGCCATTCCAAGACCTTCTTCCCCTGTGTGGGTTGCCCAGACAAGCTCACTGGGACTCGTCTTGCTTCCAGATTACTCAAACAGCTACTGCACCCACTTGGCATCAGTCCTGAAGGGCTTCATGACCTCTCTTTCACTGTCATATTATTGATCTGTCACCCTTTGGATTGCTTATTATACTTCAGTTATCCAAATACTTTTTGCAAGACTGAGGCCTTTTTCCATTCTTCGGAAATGTGGGTTTTTGGCTATTTCAACATGCACATGCGTGTCGGGTGTTTTCCTCCACACACCGGGCATTATTCGAAGCACTTTACAAGTGTGAGGCCAGGGCTCGTGCCCACCCCGTCACATACTCAGCAACATGAAGCACCAGGGCTGCCGTGAGGCCCTGAGACGTCAGGGAGCCCTCCCCAGCTCGCACAGCTAGCGAGTGGCAGAGCCAAGATTTGAACGAAGGCGGTTATTCCCTGACCCCTGGTGAAATGCCTGTGCACAGCGTTTTGATTTGTGGCTGCAGGGTTACAAATGATCTTTTTATCTGGGTGCATCCCAGCAGATACTGACCGCGCATCGCCAGGCTGAGCCACTGCCCCGGGGGGGCATCGGCTCCTGCTCACCAGTGAGTCCCCACGAAGGCAGGGGCCTCCCGTTGCTCTCTGATCACAAGTTTAACCAAGGCGAGCCCAGAAACGTGCAAACTCCCACGGCGCTCACCCTCCTGCTGTGCTCAAACCACGATGGTTCCTGGAGACCTCCACACCCACTCCTGGCCCTCAGCCTGTATTTCTGTAACTACATCTCTACGTCATCTACACCTTTATCATCTACATCTATATCCAGAGATCGGACATAGCTAAGTGGAAATTGTTTTTAATCATCAGAGCCTGGAAACGTTACGTGAAATGTTTGTCATTTTAGATTTTTTCTTTTGCTTCTTTGAACTTTTCTTAGGTTTTGTTTAATGTATAGCTTATCTGTATCTACACCTACATATAGATGCATTATTTTTAATTTGCTATAAGGTGCATATACTTGACAGAGAAAGAAAGAAAGAGGGAAAGTGAGAGAGCACCCCACTCCCAAGAGGAATGGCTACACTGCAATCCCTTTTCCTTCATCCTTCTCTTGGGATTTGGGGCATGCATGCCCATGCGCCTGGCATGCTTTTCAAGCCTCCAGGTCTGGGATTTGATCTGTGTAGCCAGCTATGTGGGATCCAGACACCCTAACCATCATGCCACTGGCTATCTCAATCCTTCATGCATATATTCACTTAATGAATGCATAACAGAAGTATAGTGTGTGTGTGTGATGTTTGTTTATTTTTTCTGACAGAGAGACAGGCACTATAACAGGATCTCCATGCCATAATCTACCCCCAGCCTCAGCCGACTGAATCAGCAGGCACTGGACGTGACCAGCATGCACAGGGAGGACTCGGGACACAATCTAGGGACCTTCCCACTGGATCTACGGGCTCCTGTTTTTAGAACAGGGCAGGTCACTCAGCAGAGTGATCTCACAGGGAACCCGTGCTGGGATGAAATGGCTCTCCGTGGAGTTGGGACCGCTTCCTCAGAAGGATCTGGAAATGGGGAGAGCGATGTTGTTAGTGCTCTCAACAATAGCGTCACTCTACTGACCCCTGCCCAAGGCTGTCCCCACCATGGAGGACTGAATCGCCTCCATCCCACTCAACTCTGTCCCACCAGACACGACCTTGGTGAAAAAACTGTTTTTACCCATCAGAGCCCGGAACCTTCATAAGAAATTTGGAGATTTTGTTTGTGCATTTTAGGTTTTGCTTTTGTTTTGTTTATAATGCATACTTGATTTCCAAACAACGCTACCCCTGTGGAAACAAAGCAAAGACTGTTCTTGACTTTGCTTGGCATTGTCAAAGGATGCTTCGATGTCCTAACACACCCTGTCAGTCTTCACGCTAGCTGTCGTGTTCATGGGGGTTCCATTCGGGGCCAAGCCTCCAAGCACATTCTTACGTCCAGGGGTGGAATCATGTGCATGTTAAGACACACGTCTGTTTTTTTTTTTTTGGAGAGGTTTTTGCTATAGGGCACACGTGAACACCCACCAGAGACAGAGAGACAGAAAGCGAGAAATCACCCCCCAGGGGGGGTGGCCACGCTGCAATCCTTTCTCCTCCATTCTCCTCTCAGGATCTTGGGCACACATGCACACACGCCTGGCATGAGTTTAAGCTGCCGGGTCCAGGACTCGAACCACTGTCGACTACATGGAAGTCCAGTGACATAGCCATTACACTAACTGCTGGTCCCAAGACACATGTCATTTTATACTAAGTGTGCCTCCTATTTTTCCTAATTATAATTAGGTCATTTGAAATTATGTGTGCACATAGGTTGCCTCTTACAGGAGATGAATGTCACTTAGGAGCGGTTGGGTTGTTATAGGACGGGGCCCTGGGTCTGCGGGGTCACACACACACACACACACACAAACACACACACACACACAGAAAGAGGCAGCAGGTTCAGGGCAGCCCCACAGTGCCATAGAGAATGAGCAAAAGGAGTGAGGACAAAGCCTGCCCAATCACAGCCTGGCTTAGTTACCACGTGGCCGAGAACGATCAGGTTGCTGCCCCGCCTACCGCGCGCAGCTGCAGCGGATGGGACTGGCGAGGGCAGGCTCCACGGCGAGTTGCTTGAGTCAACTTTGATTTACAAACGCTGGCAATCGTACTAAGTATATGATAGAGCAACAGAAGTCTTTCCACTTGCAAAACACCTGGGAGAACTTGCTCACGGGCCTACCATACGATTGGCATTCCATGAATATGTAACAGAGGTGCAGGCTGACAGAAGCCGGAGATGCCGGCCTATTTTCCTGGGTTTTAAGGGAATGATGATGAGATTCTGCACCTCCGACTTGGTTTTCCAACTGTAGAGATGTCCCTGGTCAAACACATCATCATCACCATGATCAGAAAAATTTGCTGAGTGTCTAATTGCTATTCCAACCAGCAGGGCGCCAGACTGCTCATCTTGATCATGCTAAATACAATTACAGTTTTTATTACTCAACTCGCTGGTCGACATTCAACCGATGTCTATCAAGCACCTAGCCTACTGAAATGCCGTTCTTATGCTCATAGAGTTCACAGATTCAGGGAAGAAATATATATTCATAAACACTGGGAACAGCAGATGGCATAATGATTATGTCACTAAACTCCCATGTAGTCAACTGAGGTTCGAGTCCTGGACCCAGCGGCTTCAAATTCATGCTGGGTATATGTGCATGCATTTCCAAAATCCTGAGAGGAGAATGGAGGAGAAGGGATTGTGGTGTGACTATCCCCCTGGGGGGGTGATTTCTCTCTTTCTGTCTCTCTTTCTTTCTCTCTCTCTCTCTGGTGAGTGCAGGCACTCTATAGCAAAAATCTCTTTCAAAAAAATAAATAAATACTCCTATAATTATGTGTGCAATTATAGCTGACTGCACTATGAAAAAAATAAAAAATACTCCTTAGCTACCCCATAGGCAGCCAAACTCATTATTTTTTGTCTCTTACCCTAAAGTTTCCTTCTCAAAAATCTGATTTCGGTTATCTGCACAGAACACGGAGTCATCCTAACCATTACTTCCTTACTACTTCCCATGCTAGACATTCCATTAATCACTAACTACGACTAATTTCACCTCCCGAATGTTTTTCGAATGCATCCCTGCCTCTCTGTCTCCACGACCCATTTATCATCTACCTGGGCAATCGTGACGACTGTGTAACAAGTCTCTCTGCTTCTAGTCTTGGCCCCAGTACTGACCAGGCTTCAGTCGCTGAGAACAGAATCTACTCGCACTCAGAGCAGAAGGTGATATGTTCGAAGGCGTTAAATGGCTTACAGAATTGCTGGAAACGCTGAAATAACAGGTTGCGCTTTCATAAAGGGCTATGAGAGCCACATTGCAGAACCTGGATACCAGGGGAATTACTGTCTGTTCCATCAGGAAGCTTCTTGCCAAAGAGAGAAGCTTATGCTCCAGCTGCCGATTCCAGAACCATCCTCCACTGCCATAGCATGACCAGGAATCCATGGCGGTTAGGAACTGTGTCCATGAATCCTCTTTAGAGAAACCCAGCACCCCTATGAGCAGCGGAGCCAGCAATGGCATGGGCTTGTCTCCACCTTCCAAATCTTGGGCAAATACTACCTATCAATAAAACCCAAGTTACAGCCAGAGCCCAACTACAATGGGCTCAGAAGAGAAGTTTTGAGCTTTTCAGCCAGGGTAGAATTGTGACATAGAAAGTCTTCCTGGGAGAAGATTGGAATAGATGTAGAAAGCAAACCCAACACACCCACACACTCCTCTTTCTTTCTTTCTTTCTTTTTTTTTAAGAGAGACTTTTACTGTAAGGCATGTATGTTCACTGGAGAGACAGAGACAGAGAGACAAAAAGTGAGAAATCACCCTCCATGGGGAATGGCCATGCCATAATCCCTTCTCCTCTATTCTTCTCCCAAGGTTTTGCGCACACACAGACACCCGGCATGAATTTCAAGCCACCAAGTCCAGGACTCGAACCATAGTCGGCCATGGGGGAGGCCAGAGACGGAACCATTACATCATCTGCTGACCTCCTCACAGTCCTCTGCTTTCTCATGGTTCTCTATCATCCAGAGATAATGCCCAAGTTCCCTGGCCTGTCTGATCCTCTGCTTCCCAGAATCACAGCTCTCCCTGCCTGACTCTCCAGTAATGCCAGGTGCACCTGCTGTGCACTTCAGGACACAGAGTCCGAGCTCACGCTGTCCTGTCTGCCCACAGTGCATTCCCAACCTCACTCACAAATACGTAAGCATCCAGGACTCGGTTCAGGCCTACTAGAACACTCTTCTTGGACTTAGAAATGAGGTGCTACTGCTGCAGCTTCCTGGCCTGCTGCCCAGGTCCTGAAATCATCTGCTCATATTTCTACCTATGCTACTAGCTACACTGGGTCGTCAGAAAAGTCACGACACATTTTTGCATAGAAAACACGTCATGAGTTTTCTGATGACCCAGTATCGTTTCTGGGAGCAGCGATAGGATATCATTCATCTTTATACTTTCGGTGTCTACATAGTGCGTGGCCCCAGTACATGCTAAATAAACTCGCCCCCCTGAACGGAAGGATGCTCAACTGCATCTTCCATTGCCTTCCAGGGGAAGCTGATGCAGGGGGCAGGGTCTGCCTGCAGGAAATTTACTGAGAGTGCCTCGGATCTCTCTCTGCAGGGGGGGTTGGGAGGAAGTGAAGAAAGCCAGCTTGGGCAGAGAGAGCAGATGGACTGCAGTGCAGACATCCCTCATCAGTCGCGACTTCATTTCCTGATGTGTTCATGTAAGATTTCAGAATCCTTCTTAGCACTGCAATAATAAGACCTCAGCCAGTCCCATAGTGAGTTCAAGAGCTGGAAAGCTCTTCTAGAGTATCCAGAACCACTCTGAAGCAAAAGGGCAGGCCTTTCTTTTTATTCATTTATTTATTTATTTTTGAGAGATTTTTGCTATTGGGTGAGTGCACTCAACAGAGAGACAGTGAGACAGAAAGCGAGAGATCGCTCCGCAGCTGGGATGGCCACACTGCGGCACTTTCTCCTCGCAGGATTTCAGGCACGCTTGTACATGTAGTGGCATGACTTTCAGTCCACCAAGTCTGCCACTCAAATTGTTGTCAGTCATGCGGGAGTCCAGTGCCTTAACCATTATGCCACCTGTTGGCTCTAAGGCTGGGCCTTTAAATCCCCATTTGGGGACCAGCAGATGGCATAATGGTTACGTTGCTGGACTCCTACAGGCTGACGATGGTTTAAGTCCCAGACCCGGAGGCTTGAGACTCACACTGGGCAGAGTGGCCATCCCTCATAGGGAGTGATTTCCCACTTTCTGTCTGTCTCTCCAGCAAGCACACGTCCTACAGGAAAAATCTCTCTCTCTCTCTCTTACACACACACACACACACACACACACACACACACACAATCCCCATATCAATCATTTATTGGAGGTGGAGAGCTGTCACCTTAGGCTCAGCAACCCCCACCAACTGGGGGCAAGTCCTAGAAGGTGGCTGTATCAACCAGAGCTTGACCACAGGAGAATCATCCAGATAGGGACGTGGTGGGATGATGGAGGGAGGGGTGGAGGGTAGGTAGGTAGATAGAGGGGTAAGATTAGGTATTCATTTATTAAAGGGCTCTCACTTCTGTCATTGTGGGAGCTGGTGCCACAGATTATGTGAGACTGTCATTTCTGTGACTGGCACTCGAGCCTGAAGTCTGAAAGAAAAGTGATGAGATGGGAAGACAGAAGTGAAGGGGTTAAGCAGGGAAAGTGGAGCCTGTGAAGCTGAGCTGGAGCTCAAGAGGATGGACTAGAACCCACGCCATGCCGCCATCTTAGCTAATGGGTTTGTAGAGAGGCTGATGCCCTTCATCATGGTGTTGAGAGCTGTCTGCCACTGAACACTCTGAGTCTGGAGAAGGGAGCGCCATAGTACTGGAAATACTGAACACACAGGAAGCATCTGGGCAGAGGTCCATGGCAGTCCATCCAAAATGTAGTTCAGAGAACAGGACTCAGCAAGGTTAATTCCCTCACTATCCAAGGATGAAAAAAATCTGGCTTGGGAAAACAGATAAACAGAACTCATGTGTATCCCTAATAAAATAAAAATAGAACTGGTAATAAAAATCATATATACCTTCACGTACTATGAAATTTGAGGAAAACAATTTCCCAGGAATCCAGAGGGAATGTTCAAGGGATTCAGAAGATGGAAGATGATAATGAGAAGGAGACATGAGCTGCTGGGATCAGAACAAGAAAACAACTTGCAGTGGGATTTCAAGGGTGGACATCTGGAAAACACTGGTTCAAAGACAGCATGCTCTGCCAGTTCTGTGCATTTCTAGAAAAGTCTTCACTCTTCTTTTCTTCCATCTTTTCCTGCTCCTTGGCTGTTGTCTTAGTCAAGGACGGCACGGTGGTGCTTCTCATTGCTTGCCACGGCAGACATCACTAATCAATCATGACATTATTTCCTGATGTGTTCATGTACGATTTCAGAATCCTTCTCAGCATTGCATTCCAGGTAACCACTTCCAATTGACTGGATGGAACTTAACAGCCATCCCTACCCATAATTGATTTCATTCATTTATATCTAACTTAGCATTTCTCCCCAAAATGCCTATTTTTCACACTATCATAGCTGCTAGAGGGAAGCTAAAAATCCGTGTCTGAGAACAAGTACTCTAGTCTTTATTATGCATCCCTGGCCTTAATATTACAAGGCAAAGCAAAAGGATTGGAGGCTTTTAAGCCTATTTCCCTGGCTACTTCACCTTAGCACACTCCTACTTAGTAGGCATATGGATTTAGGGACCAGAATCAGGACTAGGGAGAACAAAGAAAAGCATGAGAAAGAAATCCACCTACCATTTCCTGCATAGAAACTCTTCTTGAGAAGCAGGATTTGGAAAGAAGCTGAGGGGAAGGACAAATAAAATAGCTATGTATACAAAACTAACAGGGAAACGTCTCCTTTCATCAGTAACAACTATGACGAAGACATACTTAGAGGCATATCATATCTTGCTTTCAGCAATGGATATAGAGAGGAACAGAATTTCGAAAACCAACCTATTGGCTTAGATGCTCATTTCAGAAACCTTCATGTCTGATTTATTGCCTTCATACTTTAACAATGCATTGATAGTGCCTTTCTCTGGCCTCCCTCCCCAATTAATTTGCTGTGCGCAAGCATTTAAATGTTAAAGAGTGTTAAGAAATCTCTTTGTAAGGCAAATAATCCCTTTGGAGTGTAAATAACCCCTTCAGTTTATCTAAGATTGATACTGCCTGCTGCTGTTACAGATGCTGAAAATTTTCAAAGCAGTACCACACTTCACCATATTTGATCATCCCCATGACTCTGGAGGGAAAGTACAAGGCTCCCGTGTGTCCCGCTCTCTGAAGATGCTCATGTGGCCAGTCAGTGACAGCTAAGACTTGGTCCCTTGGCTTGGTCCTGCCTCTGTCTTATAGCTAAAACCGACTGTTTTTCCAGTGGATTGGACTACATCAAGTTGTGTCCGCTTGTGTGTTTTTTGGATGACCTGAGCTGTCCCGAGTCCTGTGGATTTAAGTATCTACTCAAATGAGTGGCTTGTTGAGGAACTGAACTATGGCCTTAATCAGTGGTTCTCAGTCTTTGGTGCTCATCAGATTTATCTAATTTCCTCTTAAAAATGCAGATATTGGGCCAGCAGGTGGCGTAGTGGTTGAGGGACTGGACTCCCGAGTGGTTGAGCATGGTTTAAGTCCCAGACCTAGCAGCTTGAAACTCACTGAGGCGCATGTGCGTGCGTGCCCAAAATCCCAAGAGGAGAATGGAGGAGAAGGAATTGCAGCGTGGTCATCCTCCCTGGGAGGTGATTTCTCACTTTCTGTCTCTCTCTGTCTCTCCAGTAAGTGCATGCAACCTATAGCAAAAAATCTCTTTAAAAATCAATGCAGGTGCTAGCGGGGCCAGTAGATGGCCTCAAGATTAAGGCACTGGATCCCACATGGTTGGCTCTGATTCTAGTCTTGAGCCCAATTGCTTAAAAATCATGCCATATGCATGTGCGCACATCCCCAAAATCCTGAGAGGAGACAGGAGGAGGATGGATTGTGGGTGGCCCTGGGGTTTATTTCTCTCTTTCTCTCTGATTCTCTCTGTTGAGTGCACACACCCTATTGCAAAAAGAAACACAAATAAACAACAACAACAACAACAACAACAACAAAATGTAGGTACAGGAGCCAGGTGGTGGCCCAGTGGTAGTGCAACTGGACCTACATGGAAAAGGTCCCCAGATCACATTCCAGGACATCCTTGGGCACACCAGGCACATGCCTAAATACCTGTGATTCGGGCTAGCTGAGGCTGGGGATGGATCACGGCATGGGGACCCTACTGGGAGTGTCTCTCTCTCTCTCCTCCCTCTCTCTCATGAAAGAAAAAAATAGATCAACTTTAAAACAAACTCGATGCTGAGACCAACCTTAAACTGTTTCTAGGGTAGTGGGAGGAAAAACATGCACCTTCACAGGCTTTTCAGCAGATCCTAAAATACACCAGTGCTTGAGAACTATGGGTTGAACTTCCTGAGATACGTCCGATGCGCACATACACCCATGGTGTGCGTGGATAGCGCAGTAGGTAAACTCGCAAAGTGAGCACGCAGCCACCCGCTGTAGATCACACTAACTACACCTTTATGTTCGCAACGCAGAGCTGAACTTTGACTTTGTCCACAGGAGCACAATAAACAGAAGGACCAAAAGAATTGTTATTACAACACAGTTTGCCACCACAAAGCCACCAAATGGCTTTTTGCGCCTCTCTTAGATACAGGCTAAAGGAAAGAACATGAACTCATGGAACTTGACCTTCAGGTAGTAGGTTGATTAGCATTTGAGAAAAGTCTTGGGAGTCAGCTTTGGGGAAATGTGAAAACGAATGTGAAGGAACAATGCCATGGGCCTGCCAACCCTACTCTTTTCTTCCTGGAAGCACCACTGTGCTGACTCACAGTCTCATGCATGTAGGTGAGGCCACAGGACTCGTTCCCACTGGTGCCCAGTGAGCAGAAGTGCGACACGTTACCCAGCGGGGAGAGCAGGGCTGCCTTCTTCGTGAGGTCTCTTCCTGTATCTGCTGGATGCAGAGGATGTCATGGAGAATTCTCAGCCATGCTGGGAATGCCAGAGGCATGAGAGGAGGGAGCCTGGGTCCCTAAATGGCTGGACAGAGCAGAGTCTAATGCTTTCCTCTTCCCCCCTCCCTCCAACCCACGTTGGGCTGTGATGGTGGCGAGGTCAGAGAGAAATACACTTTTGGAAGCGGGGGGAGGCTACAGTACCTGAACTTCAAGGTTGCTCTCACAGCAGAGAGCTTGTCCTGCCCAATGTGGAGAGACCCACCAGGATTTCTCAGTACACCCTCTGGCCAGCGTTCCAGTGGCTCCAAGGGTAATGTCATGCCTGGAAGGATCCATTTCACCATATTAAGCTCATCCCTTCTCCATCCTTTTCCAGTCCTTAAGAATCAATTCTTTCCTCTTCCTTTTCTGGCTCCCTGAGACATACACTAGTTTCTACCACATTAATAAATTTTGCCTGGCAAAGGCTGGCCACAATTAGCCTATTTGTTTCCCACCTCTCTGCTGGCGTGTAATCAAAAGATGAGAAGGAGTGAGAACAGTAAAGCCCTCTACAAGAACATGAGTTTCCAAGATCTGCTTCCCCAACCAGCCTACAGGTGGAAGTCCATAAACGCTGACCTGCTGCAGATGGCCTGTTTGGGTAACAGGCTCCTTAGGGTGACCTTGTTATTCTCAGAACCCACCTTCAGCCCCTAGGTGGCCTTGAAGGATATCCCTGGAGACCAACTATCTACCACCAACTGTTGGGAGGAATTTAGATTGGGAAGGTGGCTGTGTTAGCGCCAAACGTTGCCTTCTCTGGAACTCTTGGGTGATGTGGCACTGGGGGTGAGGAAGAAGGAAATGCATATGGCAGGCAGAGAAGGCGGGGAGGAGTGTCAGGCCCCGTCACTTATGAGCTGGGTAACCTCGGTGAGTTAATGAACATCTCTGGGCCTTGGTTGTTGCATCTGTAAAATAGGGATGGTGCTAGAACCTACCTCATAGGGGGACCAGCAGATGGCGTAATGGTTATGTTGCTGGACTCTCACATAGTCAACTGTGGGTCGAGTCCTGGACCCAGCGACTTAAACTCATGCCAGGCACATGTGCATGCATGCCCAAAATCCCACGAGAAGAATAGAAGGGAAGGGATTGAGGCACAGCCATTCCCTCTGGGGAGTGATTTCTTGCTTCCTATCTCTCTGTCTCTGGTGAGCACACACGCCTACAGCAAAAATCTATTTTTTGAAAAACTACCTCATAGGTCTGTCTATTGTGAGGATTAAATGAAACCAGGCCAACAGAGGGCTTAGCACCAGGCACCTAGCAGGTGGCAATGGCGTGAGGCTATGGTGGTAATTGTCCTTGTGGATGTCATTGTCGTCACAACATCTGGGTTTCTCTTGCTCTAAGTTCTCGGTGACTGCCCAGCTGCTCTGCAGGAAGAGCTTGCCCTAAGCATGAAGAGCTACAGTTTTCTAGATTTTGAGAGGTCGAAGAGACTTTTGTGAGCTCTCTCAGCACACAGGTGAGACCTTTTGTCCTACGGTACCTGCAACCCAGATCATGAAGCGACAAGCCTGAGGTCTCACAGGGGTTGATGGCAGCCGGCATCAGAACCGAGGCTCCTGCCCCATTATCCTTCCTGCCACCTCCTCCTCCATAGGGCTCCTGCAACTCCTTCCGGTTCTAGAAGTGGACTTCCTGGATTCAAGTCCTGGTTCTGCCAATCACTGATGGGATAGTCATAGGAAGAGACTTAACGTGAGCTCATTTGCAAGGCGGGAAGAATAGCCCTACCTCCTGCGGAACTGTGAGGGCCCAGCGGGCACTGTCTGGCTCACAGCAAATCCTTGTAAGTGGAAACCACACTTTCTGGTCCACACACAGGAGCCCACCTTCTGCCAGGACACAAGACTCTCAGGTCGCCCTGAATCACAGTGCTGCCCACAAGGTTTGCTCCATGTGCCAAGGATGACCCACAACTCCAACAGCCTCTAGCATTTCGGCAAGTTGTCCCCAGCAGGTTTTGTTTTTGTTTTTTTGAGAGGTCTTTTTTTTTTTTCTTGCTATAGGGCACGTGCACTCACCAGACAGAGAGAGACAGAGAGACAGAAAGTGAGAAATCACCCCCCAGGGGGGATGGCCACCCCACAATCCCTTCTCCTCCATTCTCGTCTCGGGATCTTGGACACATGCACATGCGCCCGGCATGAGTTTTAAGCCACTGGGTCCGGGACACAAACCACGGTCGACTACATGGGAGTCCAGCGACATAGCCATTATGCTAACAGCTGGTCCCCCCAGCAGTGTTTTTTAGTCACAGCCTAATCCTGCCTTCCAACTTCATGACACTGATCTGAAGTGACTTCATGAGGGTGTCTGGCCAGGACTTAGCCTTCATTTCTGATGAGTGAGAACATGGAGACCCAGAGAGACTGAGCCCACGTCTCTGCGTGTGTGGAGTCGAGGACGACCGTTTAGCTGGGGCTCAGCCCTCGTGGGCCCTGCGTGGCGCGTGGAGCTGCTGCTGTGATCCCTATCCCTCAGACACAGTCTGCCCTCACACCTCCCACCCGCGTGCCCCTGACAGGGGGCCTGGGAGTCCAAGCTGAAACTCTCCGCCTCTCTGCTTGCTTTGACTTGTCACAATCTAAAAACTGCATGGCATCCACAGCACTGCCCAT
>NW_006160034.1:1604224-1604649 GCF_000334495.1 Tupaia belangeri chinensis
TGCGCATAAGGAGTAATGCTGCCCCACAGCAGAGAACAAGGTGAGAGTGGGGTGAGTGGAGGGGAGAGGGAACCAGTCTTTCCATGGGCTGAGAAAGAGGAAAGGCACAAGGGCTTGGACAGACCCAGGCAGAGTCCCATCCCTCCTCTGGGATCCAGGGGCCTGAATTGGACCCTTGGCCCAGGCATTCTGGGTGGCCTTAGCCCACCTGCCCGAATCATGAAGACAGCAGTGGTCCATGGGCTGGCTCTTCCTGCAGAGGAAACCATAGACCCCATGTGGCATTGCCCTGCCTTGGCCCTGTGGACGGCTCCTTCTCTCCATGGGTCGTAGGCTTCTGCTCCGTTTCCCCAGCCATTCTGCAGAGGCCCTGCAGGATGTCGCCCTGCAGAGGCCAGCAGCCCCTAACTGGGCAAACCGCATCT
>NW_006160034.1:1605796-1612180 GCF_000334495.1 Tupaia belangeri chinensis
TTCTTCTCTCTTTCCCTGTCTCTCTCTTGGCTTCAACTTCTGGAACAGGGCCAGCAGCCTCTTTCAGTTCTTGCGGTGGATGAATGAGGAAGTCCTTCTCCAAGCCCCACTGCCTGGTGCCCAGTTGGCTCCGATGTCCACACCGTGATGCAGCCTCTGCAGCCCTGGGCAGCACCTCCACAGAGCCAACTGTAACCTGCGTGGCTGGGACAGGATCAGTAAGAACTGCGATGGTGACAGCCCGCGATCACATCACAGAGCCTCCGGCACTGAGACGAGGCTGCCGGACTGACCAAGGCCACGGGGAGCAGCACCGTGGCCCAGCACCATAACCCCAGCTCCAGCAAAGCCAGATCCAGACGGAACACACATCAGCGCTGGGTCAACCTGCGACACGGAGGGGACTCTCCCGCCACCCTGGCTAGGGGGATCTCAGCGTCAACCCCTGTTAAGGGTGCACATCTTTCTCTCTCTGTCACTCTATGAAGGAAATAAACCTAAAAAAAAAAAGGGAGGGTAATGTCAATATTGCTGTTTTCAACCTTATCAGTTCAACTTTCTGTAGGAAATTCCAGCCTTCACAAACAGCTCCGAAGTCCACGCTGCAGTTGCTGCGACCTGCTCCTCCTCTGGAAAAGGAACGCTTTTGCAAGACCGTTGGGTGTAGGTGGCATCAGGGTGTCCAAGGGTGGCCCTTTACTTATGCACAATTTACTAGACGGGATTCTGGCGACCCCCAGCTCAGCCCCCCTCCCCATCCCCCTCTTTTTAATCAGTGAGACGGGATTCTGAGCCTCCTTAGAAATGATGTGAAGCCATGTGGCCGGCGTAAAACGTAATCCCCAGGCTTCCACGGCAAATAAAAAGCAGTCTCGGAGGAGGCCTTGCAACGACGAGGCCGGGGATGTGATCTGCAGCCCAAGTTCCTGTCTGGGCCTCTCGCGGCGCCACATATTGTGGGAGCTTTGTAAGAGGCAAGGGAGAAGAAAGCCCACGACAACTCCGGAATTGTCTCGGTTTTGTTAGCGAAGACGAGATAAGCAAAACAATCTCTATAACATTCAATTAATTTTTTTTTTCCTGGCTAATTCATCGAGGCTTGTTTATCACAGAGGCTGAGACATCAAATCTCAGGGGCTGGCTCTCCCCCTGCACTGGGATGTTGTCGGACAATGAAGAACCAGCCTCCCGATCAAGGTCACTTCCAGAGCCACTTCTCGGGAGCAGGTCCGAGGCCTGTTCTGGGCTCTTGCAGACTCCCTGGGGTCACAGCCCGCTTTCTACTCTCTGATATTCATATCCCTTCCCTGCTGGTCGTAGGTGAGAGGGTCTTCCCCCATCCTCCCCCACTCTCCACCCCCATTTCAATAAAGGACTTTTGCCATTGAAAAGCTAGTTTCTCTGTCCGTAGAGTTTTCTGAGAATATTGTGGCATAGAACATTTTGCCCAAGGCAGCTGAATGTTAAAGACATTAGTTAATTAAGTCTCAGAACACTCTCATCGCTGTCTGTTTCCTCTCAGGGCCAAGAGACTGAAGCTACAGCTCATGGAGCCAAGGCCAAAGGGAAAGACAGAGAGAAACAAAATTCTCGGCCCTCCATCTTCTCAGAAAAGGCTGGGTTCCAGAAGAGGGTGCCTGAGAGTGGGGCTGCCTTGAGATCTGCAGAACCTCTTTGAAAATAGACCAAGCATGGGGCCAGCAGTTAGCGTAATGGCTATGTCACTGGACTCCCATGTAGTCAACCGCGGTTTGAGTTCCGGACCCGGTGGCTTAAACTAATGCCAGGTGCGTGTGCGTCTGTGCCCAAGATCCCAAGAGGAGAATGGAGGAGAAGGGATTGCGGCGTGGCCATTCCCCCTGGGGGGGTGATTTCTCGCTTTCTGTCTCTCTGTCTCTGTCTTTCTGGAGAATGTACGTGCCCTATAGCAAAAACCTCTCCAAAAAAGCTCTGTCTTTCCGGCGAATGTCCGTGCCCTATAGCAAAAACCTCTCCAAAAAAAAAAAAGAAAGAAAGAAAGAAAGAAAGAAAGAAAATAGACCAAGCTCTGCCCTTCCTTGCTGTGTGACCTTGGGCACATATCCAGCCTCTCTGAGCCTTCCTCCAGACTCCCTATCAGCTAAGCAGCAGCAGCAGATTGAAAACTCGAAAAGGATCCAGAGCTGAAGGTCTCATCCTAAGGGTGGGGGCAGGCAAACCTCCAGTCCCTTCCTTCAGGAACTAGCATGGTATCATTTTATACCATTAAAAAAAAAAGAAAAAGAAAAAAAAAGGTTTCTTAAATAGATTCAGGTGAGTATCTGAAGTTATTCCTCAAAATTAGGTGTTTAAAAGCCTAACTTCTGGGCCAGCCCCACAACCAAGTGGTTAAAGGCGCCAGATCCCACACCACCAACGATATTTCAAATCCTGAGCTCAAAATCCCATCGGGATGGAGAAGCAGAGCAGAAGGGACTTCAGCAAGGCTGATGCTTCTCCCTCTCCCTCTGCGTCACCCTGTCTCTGGCAAGAGCACCCACCTTTTAGCAATTCAAAAAGAAAAAGGGAAAAAAAAGCCTGATTTCTGAAGTTAATTTCTCTCCCTGAAGTAAGCTGATCTGCTCAAATGTCTCCTCTCTTCTCTCCCCTGCGTCTCTGCGGAAATTCGAGCGAATTCTCTGCTCCGAGATTATGAGCAAGTGACAGCGCCGGCTTTCAAGGTGCGTTCTGTGAGAAATGTGCAATTTAGGCAAAGCATTCACACGTTTGAATGAAGGATGGGAACTGTCGGAGCTGCCGCCCGTTGACAGGAAATTGATGTCCCCTTTGCTATTTACCCAGCAGAAATTAGTTCTGAAGATCAGCCTAGCAGGAGGGCCGGAGAGGCAGGTGGTTAGAGGAAGGACGCGAATTCTCTCCAGAGGCGCTTCCTGCTGGCTACTTCTCCCCTGGCACAACCCTTCCGGCCTGGGTCTTGGCTGGTTCCACTGAGTAAATCTGACCAGGTCTCCACCGCGGAGGAGACTGCTGTAGCAGACACATTAACAAGGGACAGGCAACAGGGGGCGCTCCTCTCCCTCCGAGCCCCTGAGATTTGCAGACCACGTGGAACCTACCTTGCGCAGCAGGACTGAGCAGGGAGAAGGGGCCTGTGGTTGTTGGCAGGGGGTGCGCTTTGCTTGTCCCATACCAGGGCTGTGCCCCAGGCACGGTCGGCAGAGAAGGAAATGGAATCTCCTGGGCTGATGGAGGGCCTTGGGAACGGTCCAGCAATTCCTCCCGCAGATCCCCATCCTAGGATGCTAAGACGAGGAGGGCCCAATGACCAGCGAGATGGCTGCGTCCTGCTGGGAGACCAGCGACCAGGGCTGCAAGTGCGTCTCAGAGAAGGTGGGGTTGAAGGGCTGCTCTGGAGACTCTGTAGTCCCTCCGTGGAAAAGCAGGGAGGGAGGGAGCTGGGCTGGGGTGCACTTCCCAAGCTTTAGAGACCACGCTTCTGTGCCTCTTCAACAGCCTGAGTGTCTCCAGCCACCAGTCCTGGCCCCACGCTTCCACTGGGCTCTCGGTTCTTCGCTCAGCCTTTTTTTGTCAGTAACACCTGATTTTCCAACTCTCTTTCACATGCCAGGAAGAAGAGCCCCAGCACAAGCATCCTTTATGAAACAGTGACCCCAATAAATCTCGTGTGTCATCCAGTCATCACAAACCCTGACAAGGCTATGTCCCTTCTCAGTGGCTTTAAGTGATGGGAGAGAGAAAAGGGGTGGTTGGTTGGTTTTGAAAGATTTTTACTATAGGATGCATGTGCAGACCAGAGACACTGAGAGAGACAGAAAGTGAGAAATCACTCCCTGCGGGGGATGGCCATGCCACAATCTCTTCTCCTCCATTCCCCTCTCAGGATTTTGGACATGCACACACACACGCCTGGCATTAGTTTCAAGCCACCAGGCCCAGGACTTGAACTGTGGTCAACCATGTGGCAGTCGAGTGCCTTAACTGCTATGCCATCTGCTGGCCCAGAGAAAAGGGCTTTTTATAGATCCCCTTTGGGAATCTGATGTAGATACCACCTGCAGGAAAGTGACCATACACAGTAAAATGTGTATATAGTTTAACAGGGCTCACACATGCACATTGAGCTTCAGATTAACCTCTACCCCGTTTGTTCACTTGTCCCCTGTCCTTGTGCCAGGGGACCATTTGTACAGCATTGAAAAGGCGCTGATTCTCCATGCACAGGTCCTGTCACTTGGACAGAGCAAATGACCTCTGCGATTCTCGTTTCTTTGCTGTTTAGGAAAACAGTGCTTTTACCTGGTAACAGAGTGTGGTGTGTGTACAGAGAGGCATCAGGATAAAAAATCACCCCTCTCACCCATCAGATAACAATCAACTCTAATGGAAATTGGTTTTTCTTTTGATTTAGGGCTTTGAAAATAAAAATATAAGCTACATTTTCACAGACTACTTCTTAAAAGCCTTTCAAATGGTTTTATGCTACTATTCAGCGCCATCCGCACCCATACAAGCTGTCAAATACCTACTATAGGGTAATACCTTTTTCTTGGAGGTTAGTTCCCAAGTGAGCTGTAGAAAAATGTTCATGAAATACCAGAAGGCACAGAGTTTTCTGGTCCAGAGAAGAGGATTGTGTAGTGATTTCTTACCTGTCCCTTCGGCACTTCTTAGACGAAGAGGGATGCAGTGACTCTGGTTAGTTGGCTCTGGATTCAGAACTCATGAAAGAAAGGTGCCATGGTCTGAACGTTATGTCTTCTTCAAATTCATATTTTGAAATTCTAATCCATCCTCCAAGGTAGTGGTAGAAGGAGGTACGGCCTTTGGAAGGTCATTCAGTGTCATCATAAATAGGCTTAGTGCACTCATCAAAGACACCCCAGAGAGATCCCTCGTCCTTTCTGCCATGGGAGGGAGGATTGGACAAGAAAATGAACGTCTACCAACCAGAAAACCAGCACTCATCAAACACAGGATCTGCCGGCGTCTTGGTCTTCCGAGCCTCCAGAACTGTAAGCAATAAAGTCCTGTTGTTTGGAAGCCACCCGCTCTTGAATGTTGTCATAGTCGATCTAAAGACCAAACTGGAAAAGGACTCCAGGGCTGTCGGCACCTTCCTAGGGAAGCTGCATTTAAACTGGGTGCTCAGAGAAAAAAATCTGTTCAAGAATGGGCAGACCAGAGAGAAGGCCTGTATGGATAGGGAGGAGGCGAGAACAGCCTCAGACTCTGTGGCTGACTAGAGTCTGTGCAAGGATGGCTACTACTAATCCCCTCACCCTGGGCGTCATGCTGCTTTCCCCATTCAAAGGGGAGTCTGTGCTCCTACCCCTGAATCCTGCTGATTATTATTCCTTTTGCCCAAAGGCTGTGTTGAGAGTGATGCTGTGTGTACAGGTCTTAAGGGACCTTGTGGTTTCTATTCTCACCCTCTTAGAAATCACACACATAAAGATGCTCAGGCTAAGTGAAGACCAAGTCATAAGAGAGTTTATGTGGAGGGGACCAGCAGTTGGCATAATCGCTATGTTGCTGGACTCCCAGGTAGTCGACTGCAGTTCAAGTCCAGGACCCGGTGGCTTAAACTCACGCCGGGTGCGTGTGCATGCGTGCCCAAGATCCCGAGAGGAGAATGGAGGAGAAGGGATTGAGGTGTGTCCATCCCCCTGGGGTGTGATTTCTCACTTTCAGTCTCTCTGTCTCTCTCTGTCTTTCTGGAGAGTGCATATGCCCTCTAGCAAAAATCTCTCAAAAAAAAAAAAGAGAGAGAGAGAGTTTGTGTGAAGGAGAACTGAGGGGCCCCAGCTCACAGCCAGCACTGAGCCCAGCCATGGGAGGGAGGCTGTCTTGAATCCTCCAGGCCTACCCAGCAGACACCATGTAAAGGGAGAGATCCAGCCATCCCATCCAACCTGGTCTGTTTGACCTATTCCAGCCGAGGCCTCAGACAATGTAGGACAGAAACAAACCATCATCCCAAGCCCTTCCCTAGTTCCTGGCCCACAAAGTCATGAGAAAATACTATGGCTGCTGTTTTACGTCAGTAGGTTTGGGTGGTACGTTGCGCTGCCCGAGATGGCTGGTACCCAACACCCTCTCTGTCTCATTTACCGACAAAAGTCAGTACTATAGGTAGTAATATGATTATTTTTTTCTCTTTCTTTCTTCCTTCCTTCCTTCCTTCCTTCCTTCCTTCCTTCCTTCCTTTCTTCCTTCCTTCCTTTCTTTTCTTTTCTTTTCTTTTCTTTCTTTCTTTCTTTCTTTCTTTCTTTCTTTCTTTCTTTCTTTCTTTCTCTCTCTCTCTCTCTCTCTCTCTCTCTCTCTCTCTCTCTCTCTTTCTTTCTTTCTTTCTTTCTTTCTTTCTTTTTCTTTTTTCCCCTTCCT
>NW_006160034.1:1612522-1618582 GCF_000334495.1 Tupaia belangeri chinensis
CTTTCTCTCTCTCTCTCTCTCTCTCTCTCTCTCTCTCTCTCTCTCTCTCTCTCTCTCTCTCTTTCTTTCTTTCTTTCTTTCTTTCTTTCTTTCTTTTTCTTTTTTCCCCTTCCTTCCTTTCTTTTTTGACGGTGTATTTATTCACCAGAGAGAGACAGAGAAAGAGAGCAAAAGTGAGAAAGCAACCCCCATTGGGGGGGCAGTCAAGGTGTAACCTCTTTCCTATTTGTCTCTCCTTTGGGACTCTAGGCACACACGTGTCTAAAACACATATATCCAGCCTGTTTTCCAAGCAGCCAGGTCTAGAACCTGAGCCACATGGTCCTCCATGTGGGAATCCAGCCACTTTAACATGCTGCTGGTTGACCCTATGGCTATTTTTCTAAAGAGCTTTTCCATCTCTCTCTCTCTCGGCCTGTGTAATCACAACACATTCTGGCCAGTGAGAAGTCATCATGTAGCAACTCCGGAAGAACTTTCCAGAGGTTAGACGTGTTACACCTTCCTTCTCCTTTCAAGCCCTTTGCCCTTCCCTCTTCTTCCAAACTAGAATGCAGACATCACCTGAGGATGGGCAGCAGCCATCTTGCAACCATGAGGCCCAAAGGCTCAACCCCGGATTCCTCATGACATGCTGACTGCCTGCTCTTGAAATTACTTCATGAGGAAAAAAAAAAAAAAAAAATCAGCCTTTTGAGTGTTTAAGCCAATATTACTAGGGGTTATTTTGTCCTTGTTTTGTGACTTCCTGTGATGGCTTTATTTGTTTGGTGACATGCATCGAATGCATTTCTCACCTACAAGTGATAAGTTCCTGGCCCGTGTGAGCCCCAGCTACATTCCTGCCCTTGGATTCCATGAGATCCTTGCTATGATTCGTGTCTTTTCTTCAGCTAGTTTGAATGAGTTTCTGCTGCCTGTCATTAAGCAAGCTCTTTCTAAGACAAGGGTGCTTGAGTTAAGGGTTACAAAAGGAGAGTTTTACAAGGGTGGCATTCTCTTTTACTGAAGACAAAGCCAAAGGTGATCTCTCGGCAGCCAACGAGCTGAGGGCTCCGACCCACTCAGCCACTGGAAAGATGGCAGGGGCCTTTGAACAGTCCTCTTTCTTGAAATCATCTGAGCATGGTAGCAGCTGCCATCAGGGACTGGGTTAGCTGGGGATGGCCCTCCCTGTAGGCAAGGGCATCTGGAGGTGAGCTTGGAAGAGTGAGACGCAGCACCTTTGTACAATCAAGCAGGCAGCTCGGGCAGAGGTAGGGCGTGCCTGGTCCTTCGTCTGCACTCCCGGGAGGCTTCAAAGAAGAAAGCTCCACGCTGAAGGGAGCAGCAGGCCAGGCCCCTCCTGCTGCTCTCCGTCCACAGGCTCTGGTGCCGTGCTCAACGGCACGGGATGGAGTCAGCCATTCATTAGCTCTGGTCTCTTGGAAGCACCTTCTTCATAAAGCCTTCCAATTGCAGCGTTCCGCGTTCCTGCTTTCAGAGGCAATGAATAAGACTTTTAGCTCTGACCGTTCCTGTCAACTGCCAGGGAGGTTGGCTCTGGGTAAGGCCAACTCTGCTGCTGAAGACCCTGGGCCTGCTTTTTATTTTGTTTTTGCTTTGAGGTGTTTATTTACTGGTTTGTTAATGACTGTGGGAGACAGAGAGAGAGAGAAGCACAGAGACAGATACTAGGGTCTTCATGTCACAGTTTGCCCCTAGCCCCAGTCAGTCTAAACCATGGGTCCTACGTGTACAGAGAGACCCTGGGATGTGACCCAGAGACCTTCCCATATAGCCCATGTGCTATCACAAGGAACTGTGTTACACCGTGTCACCCTGGCTGGCCACGGGTCCCTTTTCATGTGAAATGATAAACACCAGTTCAACCCCCTGGGGTGGTTAGAAGTGGTCTTTTAAGGGACCAGCAGTTAGCGTAATGGCTATGTCGCTAGACTCCCATGTAGTCGACTGCAGTTCGTGTCCTGGACCCGGTGGCTTAAAACTCACACCAGGCGCGTGTGCGTGCGTGCCCAAGATCCCCAGAGGAGAATGGAGGAGAAGGGATTGCAGCGTGGCCATCCCCCCTGGGGGATGATTTCTCGCTTTCTGTCTCTCTGTCTCTCTCTGTCTGTCTGGCAAGTGCACGAGCCCTATAGCAAAAACCTCTCCAAAAAAATAAATAAATAAAAAAGTGGTCTTTTAAGGGGCCAGCAGCTGGTGTAATGGCTATGTCACTGGAGTGGCTACATGTCCCATGTAGTCGACCACAGTTTGAGTCCCACCCCCAGTGGCTTAAACTCATGCCGGGCACATGTGCATGCGTGCCCAAGATCTCAAGAGGAGAATGGAGGAGAAGGGATTGCAGCGTGGCCATCCCCCCTGGGGGGTGATTTCTCACTTTCTGTCTCTCTGTCTCTCTGTCTTTCTGGCGAGCGTACACACCCTATAGCAAAAACCTCTCAAAAAAAAGTGGTCTTTTAAAATTCCAGAGCTGAGGGGCCAGCAGGTGACATAGTGGAGAGGTCACTGGACTCCCCCATGGCTGACTGGAGTTTATGTCTCAGACCCGCGGCTTGAAACTCACGCCAGGCATGTGTGTGTGCATGCCCAAAATCGCAGGAGAATGGAGGAGAAGGGATTGTGGTGGCCATCCCCCCTGGGCGCTGATTTCTCGCTTTCCTTCTCATTGTCTCCCTCTTTCTTCGTGAGCTCCACCCTCAGAGGTGGTGGGTCCCACGTGGCCACTGCCCCACACGAGGAGGAGAGAATGCTGTCTTTTGCCACCCGCGTACAGGGTCCTTCCAATTTAGAAAAGGCTCCAGGAAAAAACAATGTTCATTTCCTCCACAGGACAGCTAAAAGCCTCTTTTATTTATTTATTTTTTTCAACACAAGGAGAAACTTCCTGCCAATAGAATTATTGATATTGAAATGTCATCTCAATAGTAGTAGAAAATTCTAACTTCTCAGTTATTTGAGGGGTGGGAAAAGGTAAGGAGGCAGAGAATTTGATAGCTCTTTTTAAAATGCCTTATGTAAAAGCATTTTCTAGAAGATATTGGTCTGTTACTATCCAGCATTTGCCCCCAAAGAGAAAATTACATCCTGATGGAAAACTAGAAACTCATTTCTGAGCACTAAATTGTAGACATTTATCTGGAAAGATGCTCAGCATGTATTTTTCAGTGAAAAAGTGTGGGTTACCAAACCATGCATGGTGTGGTCTTAATTTTGTCTAAATAGAGAGGGGGAAAAAAAGGGGAAGGAAGTAGAGGAAGGAGAAAAAAAGGGAGATGATACATTTAAAAGACTTATTTACCTATTTATAAAAAAGACTATACATTTTATATATTAAAGTTTATTATAATAGTTACTTGAAAATCTATCTGTGACTTCTGATTTTCCCCTACTTTTTCTCTAGTTTTAATTTTTTTTATAATGAACAAGTATTTATTTTAATATTAATAAAAGTGTTTTTTAGAGTTGACATTTACTAACCTTTTATACCATTTCTAAAGCCTTATATTATTATTTCTAACAATATTAGCACATTCATGGATTGGTGGTTTATTTTCCAATTATAACTAGTTACCTACTGCTTTGATAATAAATGGAGCAAAGCATGGAAAAGATAAACTACAGTGCGCCACAAATGCAAACAGGACCAGCCTGTGGCATGGAGGGTTAGGCGGCTGGATCCTACATGACTGAGTGGTTCAAGTCCTGGATCCGGTGGCTCGAAAAACACACTGGGCGCATGTGCATGTGTGCCCCAGATCTGCAGAGGAGAATGGAGGAGAAGGGATTTCTGAATGGTCATCCCCCCGGAGAGTGCTTTCTCTCTCTCTGTCTCTCTCTCTCTCCCTGGCAAGCACACACCCCATATTGCAAATGAGAGAAAAAAAAAAAAAGAAGAATCAAAGCATGTCTTAGCAATTTGTCTTGCCTTCTCCAGGGTTATGTGTAAGCTTCCAGTTGAATTTACTATGTGTCTTTATAATCATGGCCCTTTATTCACTCAACATAAAGTTGTTTTTTTAATTAATTAATTAATTTATTTATTTATTTATTTATTTATTTTTTGGAGAGATTTTTGCTATAGGGGGCGTGTGCTTGCCAGACAGACAGACAGAGAGAGAGAGAGAGACATAGAGACAGAAAGTGAGAAACCACCCCCCCTCTCTGGGGGGGTGGTGGCCACGCCGTAATCCCTTCTCCTCCATTCTCCTCTCGGGATCTTGGGCACGCACACACACGCACACGGCATGAGTTTTAAGCCACTGGGTCTGGGACACGAACTGCGGTTGACTACATGGGAGTCCAGCGACATAGCCATTATGCTAACTGCTGGTCCCTCAGCACAAAGTTTTTGAGCATCTACAGCCTGTGGTGAACTAGAGAGAAGTATGGCTAGGGGATGTGGTCAGTCTCTCTGGGGTTACTCAGGAAGGATGAGTTCCATCTGGAAATCCAGTTTCTGCTGAGGGTGCAGGGTTGCTAAAGTGCATGCTAAGAAATGTTCTGAGACCATGTATGGGCTCAGGTGGAAAAAAGCCACGGGCAACCAGTGGGATCTGTCGTGGCTGTGAGAAAGAAACATGGCAGATGTGCTGGAGACTGGCCACGCTTGGCTGATGTACATGGCCAAGGAAACAAAGATGAGCCAGAAAGGAGCGAAAGAGCAGAGTCCAATCAGCTGATGGAAGAAACACTGCCTTTGACTAAGAGAGCTGGCCTTGGGTCCAGCAGATGGCATAATGGTTATGTTGCTGGACTCCCACATGGTCGACCACAGCTCGAGTCCCCGACCCAGTGGCTTAAAACTCATACCAGGCACTTGTGTGTGCATGCCTAAAATCCCAAGAGGAGAATGGAGGAGAAGAGACTGCAGCATGGCTATCCCCCCAGGGGGTGACTTCTTAGTTTCCGTCTCTCTGTCTCTCCAGCAAGCGCACATGCCCTGTAAGCAAAAATCTCTCTAAAAAAAAAAGAGAGAGAGAGAGAGAGAGCTGGTCTTTGTCCTGTTCCCATTCCTACCTCTAAGGTTCTCCTGCTCTGCCTCTCCTATTCTGCTCAGGACTCTGAGATGTGGGCCTGGTGAAGGTACTGGCCTGTCCTGCCCCTTTCCTCCTATATGCCCATCCAGAGGGAGTATCTTTTATTTTTTGGGGAGAGGTTTTTGCTATAGGGTGTGTGCGCTCACCAGAAAGACAGAGACAGAGAGACAGAAAGTGAGAAATCACCTCCAGAGGGGATGGCCACGCTGCAATCCCTTCTCCTCCATTCTCCTCTTGGGATCTTGGGCACGCACGCACATGCACCCAGCGTGAGTTCAAGCCACCAGGTCCGGGACTCAAACTGTGGTCGACTACATGGGAGTCCAGCGACATAGCCATTATGGTAACTGCTGGTCCCAGGGAGTACCTTCTGAAGCAAAGCGCCTGCCAGGACCTTGATTCATGGCATCCTCTCTACATCCTACCTACATCAGGATCGAATGGTAGCCCACCGAAAGCTTGCCTTTTCTCCAGTCAAGAAAGCAAAGATCAAGGTTAAGTTCGGCATTTTGACAAAAATTAAATAAATGTGAAAATGCTGGGGATGTGGGATTTGCCGCTTCCCACCTCTAAAGCCACAGCCGTTTACAAATCTTTCTAATGTTTTGTCAGATTCAGCATCCAATACCTTGTAGTCACGCCGAGATGCCCATAATGGTTATTTATGTTCTTGGCAAGTTTATTCCCCCGATCCGCTAGGGTCATTTATTTCCACGGAAGGGTGAAACATACAATATTGGTGTTCACGAGGTGCTGCACTGACTCTTTTGTACTGCCGGACCGATGGGGGCTTAGGGAGGCAGGCCGAGTTCAAGGGTAACCAGTGTAGACACAGATCAGCATTGAGGGACCCCAAATTTCTTTCCTCTCACTCCTTTATCTATCTTCTCTCCTTAAGTTGTTTTTTTTTGGGGGGGGGAATTCTAAGCATTGATTCATCTATTCACTTGTTTATTTATTTATTTTTAGAATCTTTTTTATTTTATTCATTTATTATTATTATTATTATTATTATTAA
>NW_006160034.1:1618593-1628706 GCF_000334495.1 Tupaia belangeri chinensis
AGAGAAAACAAGCCACCAGGTCCAGGACTCGAACCGTACTTGACCATGTGGGATTCCAGCACCTCAACCACCACCCCAACTGCCAGTTCCACTTTGTTTATTTTTAATCATTTGGGCATCCAAAGTGGGTTTCCCAAGACCCAGTGACTTAGAGAAGAATGCCCCTGATCTCTGGGTGGGGCTCACATCAGCCTTCGAATCTAGAGTCTGGGGGGGCAGTGATGAGGAGTCACAGCAACCAAGGAAGCCCACGAGGGAATCCACGCAATGACGCAGAGGATGCTTGGGGAAAGCAAGAAAGCTGAGAGGCTCAGAAGAATACAGACACACGAAACCTTTCTCCGGTTCGGGACCCACTTGATAGGATGAATTCTCCCTCAGCCAGCTCCTTTTAAAGCTGGGGTGCCCGAGGAAAAAAGGGAGATTTTTTTTTTTCCTTTCACTCAGTAAATAAATCGTGTGGGTTAACGTCTGATGGGTTGTATGAAATCCCCAGAAGTCTCAGGGCATTACACAGCACAGTAGATTAAACGACACCAATTACCATTATATGACCGTGAGAGAGCGATTAAAGTGTAAACCATCACAACGAATTTGAGTGATCTACATGACTCAATCAGCTTCGGAGCAGCTCCGGGAGCTGATGGAGCAGCTGTCCTGCATGCCAAGCAGCGGGGTGTAGGGGTTAGCACCCCGTCTGCTGCAGGAGCTCAGATGCTCTAAAGCCACTCAGCGTAAGTAACCATCAAGTCCCCGAATTAACACGAGGCTAACTTAATAACTTTCACGGGAACCACTCTTTTGCACTCAAATAGTAGTTTTCATTAAAACGGTGACATGCATTAGTGCCAGCAGATGGCTTAGTGTTTATGTCACCGAACTCCCACATGGCCGACTGTGGTTCGAGTCCCAGACCCGATGGCTTAAACTCACACCGGGCTCATGTGTGTGCGTGACCAAGATCCCAGGAGGAGAGTGAAGGGGAAGGGATTGGGCATGGCCATTCTGTGGTGGGGTGATTTCTCACTTTCCCTCTCACTGTCTCTGTCTCTCTCTCTCTGGCAAGCGCACACGCCCTATGACAACAACCTCTGACAATAACAAAAGGTTGACATAAATGATCACAGAGCAGCTTTCCTCCAATGTCAGTTTATCATAAGGATAGAAAACTCACAACGGAGCATTATCATTATTATTAACAAGCGTTTATTATGCCCCCACAGCAGGCGATAGCCAAAGAGGGTGCGGTTATGGAGGGTGACTCAATACCCAACCAAACGAAAGCCTAAATCCAGGAATATTAGCAGACATGACGCAGGGTCTGGGGTGTGCGTGGAGCCAGCGCTTGCTGTGACAAAGGCAGGGAGGGCTCCAGTGGGTGGGGGAGAACAAACCCGAACGTGTGCCTTCCATTAAAGGTGACAGTGAGCAAGAGGCTGATTCCTCCCCGTCCTTCTCCCGCAGGAATACAATCAGAAATTGAGCTGCGTGTAGGATGTGTTCCACGTAGGCGACTGTGTCTAAGACGCTCCCCGTCAGTCGAGCTGTCCTGCTGACAGTTCAGATAGACACGGTAAGTGCCCTCACCTCGATGCGGGGTCCGGGCATCACCCGGGTGGCAGAAGGACCGTGGCTTCACGGTGCTCTTTCCAGCTTACTTTAATTTCCTCAGTCAAACGCAAGCCCCAATAAAGGCCTGTCACTCTGCCCAATCCCTGACCTACTTTGACCAAATGAAATAACATCCAGATTGGAAGTAGCTTTTTCCCTGACCAGGCAAATCCTCTTCAGAGTAGATGCTGGTCCGCAGTGCAGTCTTTCCATACGTTTCATGCTGTCACCTGTGGTGAGTCTTATTATTATTATTCCTACAGGGCGCATGCGCTCACCAGAGACACAGAGAGAGACAGACAGAAAGTGAGAAGTCACCCCCAGGAGGGAACTTGGTGCACAGAACATGAATTTTGAAGGCTAGCCACCACAGGGTTGTACAGAAGACTTTGCCACTTGCCAGCTGTGTGGCTTTGGGCACGTGACTTCGCCTCTCTGAGCCCAGATTGCCTATGTGTGAAGAAGGGACGGTCATTGCACTCATGGAGCGCAGTTTGGGCACACAGCCTGTAACCATCAATGACAGCCACCTTGCTTCTGTGATGACCCCACTTTAGCACACTCACTTGGTTTGATCACAATCAGTTATTGAGGTTGTCTTGTTCTTTCTTCCTTCAAGTTAAGAATGCAGCAATTGGGGCCAGGAGGTGGAGTAAGGATTAAGACGCCCAATTTGGGAACCAGCAGTTAGCGTAATGGCTATGTGGTTGTACTCCCACATAGTCGACCATGGTTCGCATCCCAGACCCGATGGCTTAAAACTCACACCGGGCGCGTGTGCGTGCGTGCCCAAGATCCCGAGAGGAGAATGGAGGAGAAGGGATTGCGGCGTGACCATCCCCCCTGGGGGGTGATTTCTCGCTTTCTGTATCTTTGTCTCTCTCTGTCTGTCTGGCGAGCGCACGCGTCCTATAGCGAAAATCTCTCCAAAAAAAAAAAAGACGCCCAATTCTCACATAGCTGACTGCAGTTCAAGTCCCGAACCTAACAGCTTGAAAATCACACTGGGCATGTGTGCGTGCGTGCCCAAAACCCCAAGAGAAGAATGGAGGGGAAGGGATTGCAGTGTGGCCATCCCTCCTAAGGGGGGAAGGGGATATTTCTCACTTTCCCTCTCTCTGGCTAGCCTACATGCCCTACGGCAAAAAAACTTAAAAAAAAAAAAAAAAAAAAAAAAATTTGGGGCCACCGGTTTTCTAGAGGGGCATTCTATGTTGCTGGACTCTCATGTAGTCAACTGCAGTTCAAGTCCCGGACCCAGTGGCTTAAACTCACACTTGGCGCGTGTGCGTGTGTGCCCAAGATCCTGAGAGAAAAATGGAGGAGAAGGGATTGCGGCGTGGCCATTCCCCCCCCACACACACACACACACAGAAAGCGGGTGATTTCTTGCTTTCTGTCTCTCTCTCTCTCTGTCTTTCTGGAGAGTGCACGTGCCCTACAGCAAAAACCTCTCCAAAAAAAAAAAGAAAAAGAAAAAAAGAATGCAGCAATTAAAAAGGATAAGTGTGCAAATGCAAACATTTCACTTTATTTTCTATTTCAAAAATATTGGTATACTCTGTTTACATATTTGAAAGGGTGGGTTCTGAAGCAGGCCGAGAATCGACTTCACTTTTATTTAACAGAAAGGAATTTGGATAGTGAGACGAAGCTGGAAAAAAAAAAAATGGTATCACCTACTATGACAAAGAGAAAGAATGTTTTTGATGCTACGTAATCAAAGACGGATGTAAGGATGATTGAGAGTAGTGTTTGTCAGACCTCACAGCCCATGGGGACCACCGGGATACCCACGGTCTCTGAGTAGTAACTTGCCTTTTATTTTATTTTATTTTTTTTGAGAAATTTTTGCTATAGTGCATGTGCACTTGGAGAGACAGAAAGCAAAAAAATCACCCCCCAGAGGGGATGGCCATGCCGCAATCTCTTCTCCTATGCTCCCCTCTCTGGATTTTGGGCCCAGACCCTTGCCCAGTGTGAATTTCAAGCCATCAAGTCTGGGACTCAAACCATGGTTGGCCATGTGGGAGTCTAGCACCTTACCCACTACGCCACCTGCTGTTCCCATACCCTGCATTTTTCACAAGCTCATCACATCGCTTTGATGTAGGAGAACCACGCTTTGATGAACTTGACTTAGAAGCCTGGGATTAGAGAGAAACCAGCAACACAACCCAGCTGCTTAAAAAATATTTATCTCCTCTTCCTCTGTCTTCCTCTCCTTTCTGTCTGCCTCCCTGTCTCTGTTTCTCCCAGGCCCCCAACTCTGGCTCAGCCATGAGGTTGGGGAAGAAATGGAAATGTAATTTCTTCCCTCATGTTCACGGTCCAGGTGGGGGTAGAGGTTCGGAAGGATGACTGAACAGCACTTGCTGAGTGAGAAAACCTGCAGCAATCACAACTTTCCTTCTTACAAAAGGGTAAAGCCCGTAGAGCAGGTCTACATGGCTCCATGGCTTGGTGCTTTAGGGAGAGGGATGACATGGCTGACCTGGGTTCAAATCCTGGCTCCGGTGACTTCAAAGTTATGCCAGACACATCTGTGTACCTGCCTCCAAACTAGATGGGATGGAGAAATGGGGAAGGAATTGCGGCAGGACCACATCCCACTGGGAGTGCTTTTTCCCCTTACCTCTCTGTCTCTCTCTCTCTCTCTCTCCTTGGTGAGCAGACATGCTCTCTGGGAAATTTTTTAAAAAGAAATATCCGCAGCGGTAGAAAAGCTACAAAATCAACTAGCTGGTGAAAGTCCTGACGTCCCTAGAGTCCCAGTCAAGCACAGAAGGTAAGCATCTAAGAGGCAGATGGAGCTAAGCGGACCCTAGTCCAGTCAAAGATCATAGTCGAAGGAAACAAGACCGGGTTAAGTAATGTTCACAAAGACTTAAAGACCAGCGAAGCCACATACCTATGCATAATCTCCAAAAGACTGGTTCGTGCACTTACTACAGCTATGTAAATTCTTCAGAATAGGGTGGGATTATATTAGAGCCACAAACCAATCCCCAAATCTCAGTAGTTTATTTATGTATTTGTTTTTAAGAATTATTTACTTTATTTTATTCATTATTATTATTTTTAAATTTGTTATAGGGCCCATGTGCTCACCAGAGAGAGTGAGAGAGAGAAAAGAAAGAAAGCGAGACAGTAAGCCTCCAGGTCCAAGACTCAAACCACAGTCATCCATGTGCAAGTCCAGTTCCTTCACCACCACACCACCTGCTGGCCCCAATCTTAGTGGTTTAAAATGATGGATTCTTTCTAATTCCAGTTGACTATCTATCTAGGGTTGTCTGACCACTCTGCTCTGCGTCATCCTTGTCACCCTCACCTGGAAGCCAGGGGGATAGACTGGCCATGACCTGAAGCTGCCCAGTCAAGGCAAACAAAAAGGAGAGGGGTAGGAGGGGCCTGGAGGGCCTTGCACTGCCAATTAAATGCTCCAGACATGCTCATTGGCCAAGATCCGTCACATGGCTCCACCCAACTGTTGGAGAGTAGGAAGTCCAACTCAACCATGAGCCTGAGAGGGGGAGAAGCAGAGTATTTGGTGACAGCAGTCATGTTATTCAGAGCCCAGACTGGGAGATGGGCTAACTGGAGTGGCCCAGCTTAGAGCTGGGGGGAGAGGGTGAGGTGGGAGTTCAACCCCCTCAGGCCCCTCCTCAGTGGACCCTCACGTATGGGGAAGAACCAGGATCCTGGAGAGTTTGACAACCATGGCTCTAAAACACACACTGCATTGTGTAGCTTATTTTAATACATTCTCTATTTATCGATGATGAATTGTTTTAATAAATGATTTTCTTTTAATGGAAAAGATATAATTAAATAGAAAAGCATTGCTCTGTGGCAAGCCTCACTGTATGAACAGGGTGGTGATAAACAGGCATTATTTTTAACATATTAAAAATGCAGATAAAATGTTTATGAGAAAATAAATATCTCTAAAAATAACCTCCGGACTTTACACTCAACTCATCAAATAAAACATACCTGAAAGTCGGGCTGCGAAAGCGCACCCATGCTGCGACAGGCCCGAAGCCTCAGGACATTATGCTAAGTGAAACAAGCCAGTCACACACAGACACATCCTGTATAATTCCACTTCCATAATGTGTCTTAGAAAATTCAAATTCTTAGAAAGGAGAGTGGGGAGTGCCAGGGGGTAGAGACGGGAGGTGGAGTGTTGTTTAATGGATATAATTTCAGGTCTGCAAGATGAAGAGACCAGTTGTACACCAATGCGAATATATTTTACATTACTTAAGTACACACGTAAAAATAGTTAAGATATCAAATTTTATGTAACAGGCACCCCTCACTTAACTGCCGAGTTCGGTTCCCATATGTGGGTTGTTAAGTGAATTGGTGGATAAGCGAAGACCTTGAAGGTGTGTTGTGGTTCCACAGGGCACGTAGTTTTCAACAGGTATCAGGTGACATCATACTAGAATAATGTCATTCCAGGGACCGGCAGATGGCTAATGGTTACGCTGTTGGACTTCCATGTAGGTGACTGCGCGTGGTTCAAGTACTGGACCCAGTGGCTTAAAACTCATGCCGGGTGCGTGTGCATGCATACCCAAGATCCTGAAAGGAGAATGGAGGAGAAAGGATTGTGGTGTGGCCATCTTCTCTGGGGGGTGGTGATTTCTTGCTTTCTTACTTTCTCTCTGTCTCTCTGGTGAGCACACACACCCTATAGTAAAAATCTCTCTCAGGACCAACAGTTGGAGTAATGGCTATGTCACTGGACTCCCATGTAGTTGACTGTAGTTTGAGTCCTGGGCCCGGTGGCTTAAACTCACACTGGGCGCGTGTGCATGGATGCCCAAGATCCCAAGAGGAGAATGGAGGAGAAGGGATTGCGGCGTGGCCATCCCCCCTAGGGGTGATTCCTCACTTTTTGGCAAGCGCATGCGTCCTATAGCAAAAAGTTCTCAAAAAAAAAAAAAAATTCTAACTCTCAAGGGGCTGGCAGGTAGTGTCAAACCAAAAAAAACCATGTCAATACAGAAAGCACACACTAGGTTAAGTGGCAAAAAGTAACAAGACACACCCAAATGCATAAATCAGACCTAATCTTTCTTGTTTTTCCTGAATACTGTACTACTACTACGGACAAACAATGAAGTGCAAACTTATAAATGAAGTATGTAACAATGAAATATTGCAGCGAATACTAACCAACTGCAGGAAAGAGGAAAAGGCTGAGAAGGGGGAGAATGGGCCTACATCCAAGAGGTCGTTAAACAGGTCGGTTGTTAAGTGAGGAGAGGCTGTATATGTAGTATTTTACCACAATTTTTAAAATTCCTTGGGTTGGCCCTATAGCTTAGTCATTGAAGGAAGTGAATCCTACATGGTTCCAGTCCCAGCCCCAATAGCTTAAAAAACATGCTGGGCACATGTGTGCATGACCCAAATCCTTACGGAAATAAGAATCTCTGTCTTATTTTATTTTATTTTTTTTGGAGAGGTTTTTGCTATAGGGCGCATGCACTCGCCAGACAGACAGAGAGAGACATAGAGACAGAAAGCGAGAAATCACACCCCAGGGGGGATGGTCACACCGCAATCTCTTCTCCTCCATTCTCCTCTCGGGATCTTGGGCACGCATGCACACGTGCCCGATGTGAGTTTTAAGCCACCAGGTCCAAGACATGAACCGCGGTCGACTATGTGGGAGTCCAGCAACGTAGCCATTACACTAACTGCTGGTTCCCGAATCTCTGTCTTATTTTGTCTCATTATGGGATGAGCAAATGAGAAAAGAATATGGTATATTAATGGTAAGAAGAGCTACGGGGATGACTTTTCTTCCTTTTCCTCTCTCTCTCTGGTTTTTAGTCTCTTTCTTTCTGACAAGCGCGTGCACTCGTTCCAGCAGTTCAAAATAAATACATAAAAATCAGGTCAACAGGGAACGTGGTGGTTAAAATGACTAGATCTCACATGGCCAATTGCCTAGTTCGAAGCCCGGATCCAGCAGCTTGAAAAATATACCAGGCATGTGTGCATGTGTGCTCAAAATCCCCACAGGAGGGAGAAACAGAGGAGAAGAAATTGTGGTGTGACCATGCCCTGTGGGGGGCGATTTCTCACTTCCCCTCTCTCTCTCTCAGTCTCTCTCTGGAGAGCACACATACCCTCTGGAAATTTTTTTAAAAAAGAGAAACGTAAAAATCCTTAGAAGGGGATACCAATTATTCCAAACTCATTCTTGGGAGAAAAAAAGTTTATTTTTTATTATACCCTATTTAAGGCATACCAATTGTTCCAAACTCATTCTTGGGAGAAAAAAGTTTATTTTTTATTATACCCTATTTGCTAGCTCTTATTTAGAACACTTTTCTTTCTTTTCTACATTTCTAATTAAAATTTAATTGAAACTTTACCTTTTAATCATGATAGAGAAATACACTAAAAGTCCCTTAGCTTAATTCTTCCCCGCCTCAAAGTAAAAGATTTAACTTATTGTTCCAACTGTGCCTGACGAGGAAGTATCTCCCTGCTCCTGGTCTACCGGAGACTGCACCAGGCTTGCACCCAGGATCTTCAGAGACTCTGCTTGGTGACTTTGCTGGCTCAGACAGGGAAGGCAATGCTGTCATTTCTTGGCGTCTTAGGAACCAGCTACACTCGCTTTTGTGGAGGCTGCACGCTCTGGAAGTCTTTGCCTGAAGCCACGCGTGGGCTGTGGGGTGTGCCGTGTGATGCTGGGAGGGGACTGTCCAGAGGCCACTAAGCAGAACCTTGGCCTCCGTCGTGGGTGCAGCATGCCCTGGGGAAGCACATGCTCTGAGGTCTGGGGGCCAGCCACGTCGTCCCGGGAGGCGTGCTTAACCTGGAGCTTTGGCGTTCCTACCTGAGAGAGAGCAGACCCCAGCCTAGGGGAGATGAGCACTCACTCACTTATTCAGAAAGTAGGTACTGAGTCACTGTGTGGGGTGCTGGGATACACCCGTAAACGAGCAGGTTACGCCGTATTCTCCCGGCGCTTAGTCTTAGCTGAGGGAGGTGCGCTACACAGATAGGCAAAGTATATGGTGTATGAATGGTACAGAGTGCTCTGGAGACAAGTGTGTATGTGCATCATTTAAAGTGGGATGGCCAGAAACGTCCCCCCTGACAAAGAGATCTCTGAGTAAAGAAATCTGTGGAGACGAGGCAACAAGTCATGCAGGCATCTGCAGAGAGAATGCGAAGGCCGAAGGCCCTGAGGCCAGTGTGGCCAGACCAGAGCCCAGACCAGGAGGGTGTGAATGGCAGGAGGTGGGGCCCCAGTCGCCTAGGGTGTTCCAGGCCAACACCAAGACTCTGAGGCTTACTCCAGGTCAGAAGATAGGATGTTGGGGTGGGGGGAAGAGCAGGATTGAATTCACTTTTCTTTTTTGGCATGCATTTTTGCTATAGGGCACATACACTTGCGGGAGAGACACAGAGAGACAGAGAGAATGAGAAATCAGCCCCTAGGGAGGGATTAGCCATGCAACAATCCCTTCTCCTCCATTCTCCTCTTGGGATCTTGGGTACACACACACACACACACACCACACACAGGCCGGGCATGAGTTTCAAGCCTCCAGGTCCGAGACTCAAGCTACAGTTGGCCAAGTGGGAGTCCAGCACCGTACCCACTACTCCACCTGGTGGTCCTTTGAGCTCACATTTTAACAGGATCTTTCTGGCCACTCTGTTCAAGAGCACTGGGGACAAGGACAGAAGAAAGGAGACCTGTCAGGGAGCGTTTGTGACAGGCCAGGTGAGGGATGACGGCGACGTGGAGCAAGGTGCTAGCTGGGGAGGCGGTGTTGAATTCCAGACAACACCTGCGAAGCCTCCCGAGACTCAATGGGTGGTGGTGGTGGCTACGTTATTTACCAAGTACTCCGCGTGAGGAGTGAAGTTCGGGCCCAAGAAACACACGGCCGCTCTTTCCTCTTCTCTTCGGTGTGCCAGACATTATCTGAGAAAGGGGAAGGCCGAGCCAGAAACCTGGGATAATGACAGCCTGGGCATCAGGGGTAATCACAGAGGCACTATTTTGGGATCAGGGAAAAAAAAAGATTGTTCTAAGCTTCAAAGGCCCCATGCGGGTGCTCAGGGGAGGGCTCTGTCCCCGTGCCAGAGCCTCCGGAGAAACAGAGGACTAAGAAAAGCCAAGGTCGGCTGGGAGACTCTCTGGGTTCGGGAACACAGGACAGACAACGCGGGGCATTGCGCTTGTTATAGTTGTATGTCCCGAGATTTACAAAGGGGAGTCCTCCCCAGGATGCCAGAAAGCACATAAGCATCGCATACCGTATGTGGACGCTTTAATCTCTCTAAATCAATACATAAATGGCCAAATGGAGAACAGCGTAGGCCTTTCAGAAACTGAAGGATCCTTTGTGCTTCCGGTTTGGGGCACACCCTGGGCCTTCATGCTCTGGGTCAGGGGAGAAGGGGAACCATATGAGAGAAAGCAAATGCTTTAAGGGCAATGTCACTCTC
>NW_006160034.1:1629367-1633797 GCF_000334495.1 Tupaia belangeri chinensis
TCTGGGGAGGCTGCACGCTCTGGAAGTCTTTGCCTGAAGCCACGCGTGGGCTGTGGGGTGTGCCGTGTGATGCTGGGAGGGGACTGTCCAGAGGCCACTAAGCAGAACCTTGGCCTCCGTCGTGGGTGCAGCATGCCCTGGGGAAGCACATGCTCTGAGGTCTGGGGGCCAGCCACGTCGTCCCGGGAGGCGTGCTTAACCTGGAGCTTTGGCGTTCCTACCTGAGAGAGAGCAGACCCCAGCCTAGGGGAGATGAGCACTCACTCACTTATTCAGAAAGTAGGTACTGAGTCACTGTGTGGGGTGCTGGGATACACCCGTAAACGAGCAGGTTACGCCGTATTCTCCCGGCGCTTAGTCTTAGCTGAGGGAGGTGCGCTACACAGATAGGCAAAGTATATGGTGTATGAATGGTACAGAGTGCTCTGGAGACAAGTGTGTATGTGCATCATTTAAAGTGGGATGGCCAGAAACGTCCCCCCTGACAAAGAGATCTCTGAGTAAAGAAATCTGTGGAGACGAGGCAACAAGTCATGCAGGCATCTGCAGAGAGAATGCGAAGGCCGAAGGCCCTGAGGCCAGTGTGGCCAGACCAGAGCCCAGACCAGGAGGGTGTGAATGGCAGGAGGTGGGGCCCCAGTCGCCTAGGGTGTTCCAGGCCAACACCAAGACTCTGAGGCTTACTCCAGGTCAGAAGATAGGATGTTGGGGTGGGGGGAAGAGCAGGATTGAATTCACTTTTCTTTTTTGGCATGCATTTTTGCTATAGGGCACATACACTTGCGGGAGAGACACAGAGAGACAGAGAGAATGAGAAATCAGCCCCTAGGGAGGGATTAGCCATGCAACAATCCCTTCTCCTCCATTCTCCTCTTGGGATCTTGGGTACACACACACACACACACACACACACATGCCTGGCATGAGTTTCAAGCCTCCAGGTCCGAGACTCAAGCTACAGTTGGCCAAGTGGGAGTCCAGCACCGTACCCACTACTCCACCTGGTGGTCCTTTGAGCTCACATTTTAACAGGATCTTTCTGGCCACTCTGTTCAAGAGCACTGGGGACAAGGACAGAAGAAAGGAGACCTGTCAGGGAGCGTTTGTGACAGGCCAGGTGAGGGATGACGGCGACGTGGAGCAAGGTGCTAGCTGGGGAGGCGGTGTTGAATTCCAGACAACACCTGCGAAGCCTCCCGAGACTCAATGGGTGGTGGTGGTGGCTACGTTATTTACCAAGTACTCCGCGTGAGGAGTGAAGTTCGGGCCCAAGAAACACACGACCGCTCTTTCCTCTTCTCTTCGGTGTGCCAGACATTATCTGAGAAAGGGGAAGGCCGAGCCAGAAACCTGGGATAATGACAGCCTGGGCATCAGGGGTAATCACAGAGGCACTATTTTGGGATCAGGGAAAAAAAAAGATTGTTCTAAGCTTCAAAGGCCCCATGCGGGTGCTCAGGGGAGGGCTCTGTCCCCGTGCCAGAGCCTCCGGAGAAACAGAGGACTAAGAAAAGCCAAGGTCGGCTGGGAGACTCTCTGGGTTCGGGAACACAGGACAGACAACGCGGGGCATTGCGCTTGTTATAGTTGTATGTCCCGAGATTTACAAAGGGGAGTCCTCCCCAGGATGCCAGAAAGCACATAAGCATCGCATACCGTATGTGGACGCTTTAATCTCTCTAAATCAATACATAAATGGCCAAATGGAGAACAGCGTAGGCCTTTCAGAAACTGAAGGATCCTTTGTGCTTCCGGTTTGGGGCACACCCTGGGCCTTCATGCTCTGGGTCAGGGGAGAAGGGGAACCATATGAGAGAAAGCAAATGCTTTAAGGGCAATGTCACTCTCTCCTCCCCGACTACCTCGTGACTCAGTCACACCCGGGAAGGCACCGGAAGTACGCGGCCCTGGCCGATTGCTCCCAGAACTCCTTGCTGCCCAAGATAACTTGGTCTCTAGAACTGCGTGAGAGGTGTAAGAAAGACAGTCTCAGGTGGGCTCTGCCGAGGGCCCCTGCAGCAGAGCCCCCTCCTCCGAAAGAACTGCAGCTTGGAGCTGTAAGAACAGGCTTATGCAGCAATACCCCTAAGTATTTTGCTTCAAGTCCCATGCTGGTGGGAAAGAGAAGGGCGTTTGGTATTAAAGTCAGTGAGCCTGACCAGCCGGGGTACAGCAGTAGCTCACGGCTCTGGGAGGCTGCCCCACACTGGTCACCAGGCTTGCACTAGTGCCCATGAAGGTTGGTGATAGAACAGCATCGAGTGGATCTCCCTGCAGTGAAGGAAGCATTTTTCAAGTTGTCCTGCCTGGTCACCACCAGGCACATGCAGCCCTGAAGTACTGGAAATATGGTTACTCCAACGGATGCACTGAGTTTTTAAGTTTACTTTTTTATTAATATATTTTAAGTTTTTGCCATAGGGTACATGTGCTCTCCAGAGAGCAATAAAGAGAGGGAAAGTGAGAAATCACCCCTCAGGGTGGGGGCGGGAGGGAGAGGGGATGGCCACACAACAATCCCTTCTTTTCCGTTCTCCCCTCTCCTCCTGGGATTTTGGGCACATAGACACACATGCTTGGCATGATTTTTCAAGCTGCCAGTTCCGGGACTTGAACCATAGTTAGCCCTGTAGGAGTCCAGCACCTTAACCACCATGCCACCTGATGGCCCTAAGTTTTACTTTATTTTTCTAAGATTTCAATATAAAGAGCCACAGATGACTAGTGGTTACTGTGTTGAATAATACAGCTCTGGAAGAACTTACTAGCTTTTAAAAAGACTTATCTATTGCACCACCAGATGGTGTAATGGTTATGGTGCTGGACTCCCACATGGTCAACTGTAGTTCGAGTCCCAGACCCAGCAGCTTGGCGCTCATGCCAGGCACGTGTGCATGTGTGCCCAAAATCCCGAGAGAAGAGTGGAGGCGAAGGGATTGTGGCATGGCCATTCCCCCCGGGAAATGATTTCTCACTTTCTGTCTCTCTATCTCTCAGGCAAGCACATGCACCCTATAACAAAAATCTCTCTTAAAAAACATTTCTTTCTTTCTCCCATGAGAGGAGAGAGAGAGAGAAGGGCACCGAAACAGAGTCCTGAAGCTGCAGTCCACCCCAGCTTCAGCAGTCCTGGATTGTGGGCACGCGGGCACCCTGCACACTCAGGGAGGCCTCTTCTCACAGGCTGGGAACCTTTCCAAGTGGGTCAGCCACCCAGAGCTCCGAGTTACTGCACCACCATCTGGCCCAGGGTCACTGACATTAACCCCATCTCCCCTTCTCCCAACTCAGCCAAGAATAGAATGTTTCCGGGTTTGGGAGTCTTACTTTTAGTCATGTAGGGAGCATGGAATTCGAGTCCCACACGAGGTGCCAGGTCCACCGAGGACAGGAAGGAGTCCGGGAGAGCCGGCTCAGTAACTAGCAGTGGGGGCGGGACCAGGACATGCCCTGACACTTCCTGAGCCTCCTGTTTCTTCACCGCCTTCCTTACAAGGAATCCTGAAAAGGAGACTGCTCTTAACATTTGCATTTTCCTCCAACAAGACTGTTGTGTTACTTGAACTTCTAAGAGGGTCTGCGGGTTTCTAAACAAATGGGAAATTGTTTAATGATAAAGACATAGAATATATATTTGATATTCGTTAGTTTCTAAATCCATCCCATCCTAAGGCAAGAAGAAAAGCAAGTAGCATTTTTCGAGCTTTTTTTTATTTTTTATTTTTTTTTGGCCACATTCCCTATATGTACAATGTGAAACCTCAAGGCCAACTAAAAGTCTGAGTGGCAGAAACACAAATGGTGCCAAGCTCTGAAAATAGCAAGCACAAGAGCGGATCAAAGGACGGAGGCCCCACCTCTGCAGAGCCTGTGCTGTTGTTTACACACCTACCTTCACAATTAAAACCCCGAGGGCAGCATGGTAACATTTTTATCAGGTACACTATCTCTAAATGGGCAGGTAAGTGATAAATATCAGACTCTAGGTTACAGTGAAAAATAGTTATTTTACTCCCAAGTGGCTGATGCAGACTCTAGACAGGATAAAGACACAAGGGCCAACTTCATAAACAAAACTGGACACTGTGCAACAGGGAATCTCGCGTCATCAGAATATTGGGTCATAGTTTTCTATGTTTCTCTATGCAAAAATGCATCATGGGACCAGTAGTTAGCGTAATGGTTATGCCACTGGACTACCGTGTAGTCGACCGCGGTTCACGTCCCAGACCCAGTGGCTTAAAAAACTCACGCCGGGCGCGTGTGCATATGCCCAAGATCCCAAGAGGAGAATGAAGGAGAAGGGATTGCAGCATGGCCATTCCCCCTGGGGGGGTGATTTCTCACTTTCTGTCTCTCTGTCTGTCTCTGTCTGGCGAGCGCATGCGCCCTATAGCAAAAACCTCTTCAAAAAAAAAAAAAAAATGGGG
>NW_006160034.1:1635986-1636373 GCF_000334495.1 Tupaia belangeri chinensis
TAAAAAATAGTTATTTTCCTCCCAAGTGGCTGATGCAGACTCTAGACAGGATAAAGACACAAGGGCCAACTTCATAAACAAAACTGGACACTGTGCAACAGGGAATCTCGCGTCATCAGAATATTGGGTCATAGTTTTCTATGTTTCTCTATGCAAAAATGCATCATGGGACCAGTAGTTAGCGTAATGGTTATGCCACTGGACTACCGTGTAGTCGACCGCGGTTCACGTCCCAGACCCAGTGGCTTAAAAAACTCACGCCGGGCGCGTGTGCATATGCCCAAGATCCCAAGAGGAGAATGAAGGAGAAGGGATTGCAGCATGGCCATTCCCCCTGGGGGGGTGATTTCTCACTTTCTGTCTCTCTGTCTGTCTCTGTCTGGCGAG
>NW_006160034.1:1636438-1643704 GCF_000334495.1 Tupaia belangeri chinensis
GAACCAGCAGTTAGCATAATGGCTATGTCGCTGGACTCCCACGTGGTCAACCACAGTTCGCGTCACGGACCCGGTGGCTTAAAACTCACGCCGGGAGCATGTGCGTGCGTGCCCAAGATCCCGAGAGGAGAATGGAGGAGAAGGGATTGTCCCTGGGGGGTGATTTCTCGCTTTCTGTCTCTGTGTCTCTCTCTGTCTGTCTGGCAAGCGGCCGCCCCCTGCGGCGAAAAACCTCTCAAAAAAAAAAAAAAATGCATCATGACTTTTCCGATACCCAGTATGTGCGTTAAGCACCTGTTAGGTGGCAGAAGCAGAAAAGTGCCTTCATTTATGTTTCCTTTCTTCTTCCTTCCTTCCTTCTTCTTTCTCTCTCTCTCTTTCTTTCTAGTTGTCAATGCATGTGTGAGAGAGAGAAAGAGAGAGCATGAAGCAAGAAAGCATCCCCCAGTGGGGCGTGGTTACGCTGCAATTCCATTCCTCCATCCCATCAGAATTATGAGTTTGCACACGTGCCCAGTATATTTGTCAAGCCACTGGGGCCTGGATTTGAACCCTAGTCAGCCATGTGGGATCTGGATCCCAGGGCACAGTGCTTACTGCTTTGCTGAGCCTGCCCACTGTATCATTCCCTGTTCGATCCTCCCAACAACCCTATGGTGTAACTATTGGGTTATCGGAAAAGTCATGACATATTTTTGCATAGAAAAATGCTTCATGGCTTTCCTGACAACCTAATCCAATCATTTCAAGAGAGGTGAAATGAGGGAACCAGCAGTTGGCATAATGGCTATGTCGCTGGACTCCCACATAGTCGACCGCGGTTCGCGTCCCGGACCCGGTGGCTTAAAACTCACGCCGGGCGCGTGTGCGTGCGTGCCCAAGATCCCGAGAGGAGAGTGGAGGAGAAGGGATTGTGGCGTGACCATCCCCCCTGAGGGGTGATTTCTCGCTTTCTGTCTCTATGTTTCTCTCTGTCTGGCGAACGCACACGCCCTATAGCGAAAACCTCTCAAAAACAAAAAAAGAGAGAGAGGTGAAATGACAAGCCCAAGGTGATATTGACAAGAAGTGATAGAGCTGGAATTCCAACCCAGGCCTCCACCCCAGAGCCCTAACTCTTCACACCCAATAACAGAGGGTGGCTTGGATGAATATTAAGGAGGCTTTGTTTTGTTGTTTCTAAGTTGAGATTTGTATCCTATTTACTTCCAAAAGACTCGAGGCAGCTCCCAGATTAAGACAGCACAGAGAAGGCATTTAAGGATACCGCGCTTGCTGAAGAAAGCAAAAAGAAATAGATGGCTTCAGACACCTTAGCAGGGCACACTCGGACGCCCAGGCGTTTGATTTGGTTCTAACGTTCTGACAGCTGGGCCAAAAAGAGAAGCGTATTGGATTACATAGGTTTTTGTTTTCTGACAATATAAAGCATCCATATTTATCTGCAGAGATGAAATGCTTTTCTGGAATTCATCTAAGGTAGGAATTCAACACTGTAGGTCCTTGGGTAAAGGACACTGAGTGACCCAGAGACCCTTACTCTCCTCATTTTTAAAATGAGGGGACCACATTTAGGTTGCCTTCCTGGGCAGTGAGTGCAGGAAATATTGTAAACCACAGTTCCCCCAAAGACTCAGAAGCACTGTTCAACAGAGCGCCACTTTTATTGACCTTCTATAAAGACAGAGACATAATATACTAAAGCACGGCTTAGCAAAGGAATTTCTAGAAGGAGCTGGGAGAATATGAGCTGGGACGTTGCTTTATGAGGTCCAGCCATGCAGGGAGAGCCTCAGAGAATATCAATGAGAAGGGTTAGTGTGGCCATCAGCCCTCGCAGGGGCTCCCGGTGGTGGCTGATGGCAAGATCAGGTGGGCAACGCGGACAAGAGATCATGCTTCGGGGAGCAGGTATCTTCATACAGATCCAAACCAAGATATCCAAATGCACATTAAATATTTATAGTTATTTATTTTTTAAAACTTGAGCCAGCTTCTATTTCAAAGCCGTGTACTCAGGAGAATAAAAGAATAGAAACTGTTGTCTTTGCCTCTAGAATCTTGCTTATTTTCAGCTCTATTAATATTTTGGGCTGACCCTGCTTTGTTGTGAAAGGCCATCCCATGCACTGTGGGATGTTCATGGTAGCACCCCTGGCCACTACCCACCCAATGCCAGTACCACCCCCATAGTTGGGACAGCAGAGAATGTCCACACAGTGCCAAGTGTGAATTGCGGGAGAGGTGGGGACCCACTCCTCATTGAGAACCACTGACCTATTGGGTCGTTGGAAAAGTCATAAGGTATTTTTGCATAGAAAACTACATCATGACTTTCTCAACGACCCACTATTATGAAGAGAAAGGGAAAAACAATATGCAATGCAAAAAACTCTAGCACTTCTAATGCAATGAGTGTAAATTATTACAGTAATTCAAGGGCAGACAAGTTCTTTCTCAGTGAGAAAAGCAGAGATTGGGCCAGCAGGTGGCATGGTGAAAAAGGTACTGGATCCCACATGGACTATGCAGTTCGAGTCCTAGACCTGATGGTTTGAAACTCATGCTGGGCATGTGTCATGCATGCCCCAAATCTCCAGAGAAGAATGGAAGAAGAGGGATTGTGACATGGCTATCCCTCCTGAGGGGTGATTTCTCTCTCTCTCTGTCAAGCACATGCACCCTATAGCAAACTAAAATATTTAAAAAAAAAAAAAGAAAGAAAGAAAGAAAAGAGAAGCAGAGATTGAAGGAAATGGAGAAGGCATGGAAACTGATGGATCTGGTAGGTTCTGGTAGGTTCTTCCCAGTGATGAAGAGGGAATGCCTCTCTGGAAGAGAGCAGCCTAGGGAAAAGAGTAGAAAAGAAGTCATGGGGTCTTCTGGAAGCCCTGCTCCAGCCGAGGTGAGTACACAGGAAGGCGACACGGGTGAACAAAATCAGGCTGAGACCTCAATGCCCCTTAGCATGTTCTCAGCCAGCTATAGCCAAAGTAAGCTCAAGACTGCAGCCCTGATGGCCAGGAGACATGAGTATTTATTATTGAAGGAGTTTCACAGGAGTAGGATGGGTGAGGGGAAGTAAGTGAAAGATTTTACTCCAAAAGGTAAAGCATTCATTTATAGGAACAATAATCATAAGACATGACGTCTATTTTGTGTGGGAAGCCGCCCACATCAAAATGGCTGCCATGACCTTCACATAACAAAAATGGCTGGTGCGACCTTGACACATACACCAGGAACACAGAACTTCCTGGTTCAGACAAACTGACAGGTCCTCAATTAGGTCCGCTGTAAACCCCACCTACTTTCTCCTGCCTTGTGTATACAAGAAAGTGCTCTGGCCCTCAATAAACGAGCGAAAGCAAGAGTTGTGACACTGTGTGAGCTGTGACACTTCTTTCGCTTCCGTGCTTAGACGCTGTGCCGGTTCCAGACCTCCACCCCCTTGCTCGGGTTCTCTGCCCGATACGTCCCGCAGGCCGGGACAGTTTTGTTTAGGTTTAAACAGTCATAATTCTTAGAACGAGGAAGTCCATTTGTCTGGTGCATTCTCTCCTTAGATCTTGATTACCGGGAAGGGTCTTTTGGATGAGAGGGCTCCCAGGAATCTTAATAACCTTAGTCCCAGGCCAACTTGATAACTTCAGTCCCAGATCAGCTTGAGAACTTCAGCCTCAGGCTAGGGTGGCAGCAGATTTCCGGTTAGAGGGGCCTAGAAATAAATTCTGTCTGGTTAAGTAAGACAAGGTTATATATACTAAAGTGGAATACCTATATTATCTCTGGGGTAATCCACAGCTAAGAGGGTGAGTCTAATGTCTACATGGACATGTGGTCTTGTGAGCAGCTTAATACCTGACTAAAGGTTACTGTGTACTTGGGACCCTCTATGTGCTGCTCTATACAATGGCTGTGGCTTGGGGAATGGCAATCTTCCCTTGTCCTGAGATTAAAGGTGACTCATGGTCTTTGGGGCAACAGCACCTCGTGGATGAGTCCCTGAGCCCCTCCTAGCTACTGAGATCGTATGGTCAATTTAGTAGCTTTAACCTAAACTTTCCTAATGCTTATCTGTATAATCCCCAGTAGGAGAAGTGAAAGCAGCATTCTTTATTGACATTTTCCAAGAGGGTGGGGTGAATCTAATGGGAGTAATTCCTGTTCACAGCCGCTGCCTTAGTGGATCCGCATTCCTTTAGGATTATTATAAAAATTATAGTAAGGCTGGGGGTGCCTTTATGGGGTAACGGGGTATGGCAATAAGGCCCATGGCAGAGAAATTGAGTGCAGGCCAGTACAGCAACACAATGGAGGTCCAGAACTCGTAAACTGTTGACCTTGCTAACAGTTCTCCTCAGCCGAGTCCTTGCTTGAGTCCTTGTTGAGTAGTGAAGAGAATCCCTCCAACTAACCCAAAGACAATATTGAATAAAGGCCAAGTGCTATGATCTCAATGTTGGTACAGGGGCCGAGCCATGGAGAAGTGCAGCGTTGCCTGTGGAGGCACAGAGTGATGTAAGGGACAGATCGGGACCAGATTGAACCATTGAAGGTAGGCAGGAGAAGGTTCTGAAAATCAGGGAACACTTTGGGACCTGACTTGTAGTCCAGGAGGAGAATTGAAAGTTGTTGAGTAGTGAAGAGAATCCCTCCAACTTGCCCAAAGACAATATTGAATAGAGTAAAGGCCAAGTGCTATGATCTCAATGTTGGTGTCCTCCCCAAAGTCATGTTGAGCCCTAATTCCCAGGGTAGTAATATTAGGAAGCGATTAGGTCTTGAGGGTGGAGCCTTCCTGAATGGGGCTAGTGCCCTTTTCAAAGAGAGTTAGCACACTCCTCCCACCATGTGGGTTCACAGCCAGACAGTATCTTCTGTGAGGAAGTGGCCCCCACCTGACCTAGAATCAGCTGGAGTCCTGAGCTGGGACTTCCAGCCTCCAGAACAGTGAGCAATACATTTCTGCTGTTTATGAGTCACTCACTCAGTGTAAGGTATTTTGGTATAACAGCATGAACATACTAAGACACTGGGTTAGAGGGAGAGAGACAAGGGGCTAGGTGGTGATGCAATGGTAAATCGCAGCTCTCTACAAGATTGACCCACATCAGAAGGTTCCCAAGTTCATGTCCACATACCTCCCCAAGCATCACGTGCCCATAATCCAGAGCTGGCTAGGCTGGGGTGGATTGCAGCATGAAGACCCTGTTAAGGATGTTTCCTCTCTATCTCTCTCTCTCTCCATCTCTCTCACTCAACAAAGAAGTGAGAAAATTATTTTAGAAAGAAGGGAGAGATGAAAATCAAGAGATGAGGGAGAACACGGAAATCCATATGAGAGAGTTCAGAATGGCCAAATAAACAATGAACAATGTCACATGTCAGGGAAAAAGCCAGGGAACGAGAACCCAAGACACCTGCCTTCCATCACACACTCAAATATCCCCTTTTTGAAGACCTCGCAATGCCTGTGTTTAAAAGTGTGAGTTTTCCATAAAATCCTTCAAGGGACCAGAGAGAGAGTGGCACCTGGAGACAAAGGACATTGTTTCCTGTCCTGGTCGGCACGGTTTGCATTTGCGATGAGCCACCATGGCCATCCTTAGAGCGGCATTGAGACCACGCCCATCTCTGCAAGCCCAACTGTATCTCCATCCTCCTCACCTGCTTGCCCCAGCCTTTCTGCTCTCCTAGGCTCTGCTGTGCTGAGGACTGTTTTGCAGTAAGAGCACGGAGAAGCCCCTTTCCTCCAGCATGACTTCAAGCTTCAGTACAGAAGACATTTTATAGTCTCTCTGTTCCTTCTAGTCCACTGCTCTGTCGGGGCTGAATAAATATTGACTAGCCTATAAAACATAAGGCCCTTTATTTATATGCCCTCCTGCTCTGAGCGTTGCACTGGATCCCGGTCTCAGACAGCACGTGTATGTGTGGAGGGCTGGGAGGGCCACAGTTGGGATGAAGACCACCTTCTGTGAGGTACAGGCTGGCGCCGTGTGCGTTAGGGCTGAGATAGGCACTGGCTGGGGTGACCATGGTGCTTCTCTCATTCTTCGCCTTGTCGTCCTTAGCTATTGGCTTTCCATCCTTGGTATTGTCATCTCTTGCCCCAGTAAGCCTGCTGGAGCTCCAAGCTAGAAGGCAGGGCTGGGTAGCAGTGTCCTCCTCACCAAAGGAAGGCCCTCTAGATTTCTCTTTCTGTCTCATTGGCTGTAATAGTCACATGTCTCATCATTGGCCAAAGAGAGGGAGACCCATCATGGTTCATCTCCTTGGCTCATGGGAAGGATCTGCTTTGCCTGAGACCGAGAGACCTCTTCCTGACTCAAATCCCAGGTCCCAGCTGCAGGACCTGGGGGACACCGCTGCAGGGGAGGTGCTAAGAAGAGTCTGCCACCAGATGCCTTCCAAAGGGACACGGGCAGTGAAAGTTATTATTGCAGACTGACACCAGCTTTTTAGCAACAAACGCTCCCTCCCTGGAGAGTGGTCACCTGGGTGCTGTCCTCCTTCCCTATCACTGAGGAGAGCAACTCAGTGATCAGAGGGAACACCCTCCCCATGGATCTGCTGTCAGTCAGGGGAGCCCAGTGGGTGGGACAAGCTGTGGGACCTGCAGGCTGGAGTGCTGACTAAGGCGGATGGAGCAGGGTCCAGCCAGGAGACAGGAAACACATTGGGTATGCTAACGGGGAGGGTCTTCTACAAAGACTTGCTATCTGGGTATAATGCATTATTAGCCAGACCTCTGGGGGAGAGAAAGAACACAAGAGACCACGAAGGAAACAACTTCAGGAAACAGCTGCCGTCCTAGGCCTGGGGGAATCAAGAGAAGAAGTTGGGAGTCAGAAACAGAAGCTTGGAGAAGAGGCCCACAGATTTGGGGCTCAGATCTCTGAGAAGGGGGTGCTGCTTTTGCGTGCAGGAGGCACAGAAGAGGCACGTGAGGCTGGTACTACCAGTGCTGGGGAAATTGCAAAATCACCTTGAGATGATCATAGCACATTGTATTCTTACGCTGAAGACCCATGTGTGCGTGTCAACAATAGTACTATTAATTAAAAGATTCATCATTGTTTTTTCTTACGTCAACTCAACCCCCCACTGCAGGAACAGACAGTGGCTCCCAGCAGAGACAGCGAGACTGGAGAGATGTTCCCAGAGACCACAGCAGAGAAGAAGTCCCCAGGAGGGAGCAAGGCCCTGCTCTCTCCTCCAGCCTCTGTCTAGAGCCTCCTGGTGGTAGAGCCTAGCAAGGAG
>NW_006160034.1:1643805-1654823 GCF_000334495.1 Tupaia belangeri chinensis
CACAAAATTTAAAAATTGTGTCAACAAAAAAAAAAAAAAAAAAAAAAAAAACCTCATACTTTAATTCCATCACGTCCTGAGTCCCCTGGTGTAGCTCGTCTGAAGGTAAGTAAGGCCAGAGCTCCAGGAAGATGACACATGTGGTCTGCTTGCTTTCCACGCTCTCCTGAGTCCTGAGCAGGGCCTGGCACACAGTGGGGATTCCAAGAAGTGGTGGTAGTTGTCACTGCTTTATTACTACTAATCAGCGGAGATTCCAGGGCCAGCCAGGCGGTGTGGCGGTCAGGGCAGCTGGATCCCACATGCCGACTGCGCAGTTCGAGCCTGGACCTGGAGCCTTGAACAACACACTGGGCATGTGTGTTGCCCAAAATCCCGGGAGGAGAATGGAGGAGAAGGGATTGTGGCATGGCCTTCCCCCAGGCCAGGATCTCTCTCTGGCAAGAGTATGCAGTCTATAGCAAATGAAAAAAGAAAATAAATGGAGATTCTAAAACCTGGAAGTTATATATTTTTTAATTACAATAAAAGGTGGAGATTATGAAATCACTGAGCTAAATAAGTACAAGGGCCTAGAATGGAGCCCAGGGGACTGTCTTGTGCCCTCCCAGACATGATGCGTTTGATTCTTTAGAAAGGTGATGAGGATGTTATAGAGCTACTTAGCCACGGCAGAGAGGAGGCATTCATTACCTGCCTTTCAGGAGAATATTTACTCATCGATTGCTATCAGGCTTAGGCTTAGGTCAATGATGTGGGTCCAGAGGCCCTCACTGGCATCACCCCTGACGGCTCCATGGCCATGTTGGGACTAAGAAAATGCTCTGTCTTCTCTAACTGGCCCGAGAACTCAAAGGCACTCCATCCAGGTCAGCCTCTCTTGCGTCTCTGTCCTTCATGAGTGTCCCTGCTTTCCAGGCCACCACCAACATCAATCTGCACAGGAAGCTGAGACCAGCTCCTTGGAGAGTATGTGATGAGCTGTCCAAGGCCAACCACAGCTCTGTCCAGACTAGTTCAGAATCCATTGGCTATTGGATGTCGAACACGGGTAACTTGCCCTTTTTGCTCTGTGACAAGGATACAGGAGAGGAATCATCCTGGAACCTCTTCCTGAGGACCAAGCAGTGGCACTTGTCCCAGCTGCCTTCTGGAAGAAGTGGAATTAAGCTGCAGCAACTATTCTCTGGGCTAATTCTGTCCCAGGCCTCTCCAGGAGTGAGTTATCTCCTAGGGAGATGGAACTGCCTCTCCTTATGGGCACGTGAAGGGAGAGTTTGCCTGCTCCTCCATGGGGAGATTTCGCCTAGCAGAAGTCGGTCAACATTGGGTGCAGCAGGTGGTGTAATGGTTACGTTGCTGGACTCTCACATAGTCAACCATAATTTGAGTCCTAGACCTGGTGGCTTAAAATTCACACCAGGTGCATGTGCTTGTGTGCCCAAAATCCCGAGGGGAGAATGCAGGAGAAGGGATTGTAGCATGGTATGGCCATCCTCCCTTGGGGCCAGGGATAATTTTTCTCTTTCTGTCTCTCTGTTTCTTCAGCAAGTGCATGCACCCTAATAGCAAAAATCTCTCCAAACAGAAAAAGAAGTTGATCAACATCACCCATTACTTTTCTTTTGCAGTTTCAGGGGACGCTTTCCCAGTGTAATCTAACTCCCAACTTACTGTCCAGGCAAGAAGTCAGAAGCCCTCACACTCCCAGATAACCTTGATTGTTTGTCTTTGTTAAAATGCATTTTAGAACAGAGATAGTCATCAGGTGAGAAGCAAATGGGGAGGAGGTCAGGAGACTACAGATGGGTAATGAAGATGTGCATTAGACCACCTGTCACACTCTTGACCCAGACATGTTCTTGTGTCTGTAGTGATGGCATGTTGAACGTTCCAGAGAGTTCCACACAGAGAGTAGAGAAGGGAACTGATGAAGGGTCAGGAAGAAATAAGTTCTCAGCAGGATCTCTGGCTTCCTAGGCCTTGTACTGGAATAAAACCCGCCCCCAAGGGCCAGCAGGACTAAGTGTAGGGCAGGTCCCAAGCAGTCCTCTTTCTAGGTACTACCCTCAACCTGAAGTTCCAGGGTCTGAGGCTCATCTGCCTTGTTCCAAGTCCCACTGGGATTCCCGAACCCCTAGAGTCTGTCCCATATCCCTAGGACCGACCACTGGCTTTCGGTGTGTGTGTGGGGAGGACGGGGATTATTTCCTCCTTCTCACTTTCCGAGCGTCTTTCCCAGGGCAGACGGTGAAACTCATTGTCCAGCCCGCAGAGGCCAATGCCGACTGAAGGGGGCGCTGTGGAGGGCTGGTTCGCGGCACAGCCCGGCCATGCATCCAGCTTTCCTGACTCCAGATGGCTCTGCCTGAAGGTGCTGCCCAGGGACCCAGGTACTTCTCAAGTGGCATTTGTGAGAATGGCAGAGAGAAGAGAATGCCCCTCTTCGACTGTTTCTAGAAGGCAGCTTCACTTTTATCTGTTGGATCATCCAAAAAGTCATGATGCATCTTTGCATAGAAAAATAAGTCATGACTTTCCTGATGGCCTAACAGTATATATACGAGGGATATGTTCACTTATCCATTCGATAGGCATTGACCTCCTACTGTATTCCAGGCACTGCACTGGGCAGCTGGGTCAGGACTCAGAGGGGAATAGACAGGTGACGTCCCTGCTCTCGTGGAACTTAGTTAGTTAAGGGGACAGAAAGAAAACAACTTAGTTTTAGGTGGTAGCCCCTACGTCAGACTCTACAAGCAGCAGCTCTGAGACAAAGATTTGCAGGAGGTTTTCAGGGAGTGCTCCCAGAAACACCTGTGAAGGGTGAGGGTCGCAGGGCAGGCAGAGGGAAGGGGTGGGCAGTGACGCAGTGGCGACAGCTGTCTCGGCCACCCAGCTCGGGCACTCTGAAGCTCGGGATAACACGCAGAACTATCCCCTCCAACACCAGAGAAGTGGGCATCTGTCCCCCTACTCGACCATCTGTCCCCTCACTTGACCATCTGTCCCCCTACTTGAGGTGGGCTGCCTTCCGGGAGGCAGAAGCAGGATGAAGCCGCTTCCTGCCACAAAGACCGATGCTGGGAAGTGTCTCGGGTGAGAGCAGTGGGTGGCCAGCACGCCCAGCAGCTAAGGCGGTAAGCTCAGCTCTCAGGCCTGAAGCGGGTCTGGGGGTGCATTGCAGCCTCCACTGCAAAACGCCGTGGCTGGGGGAACCAGGGACCTAGAGAGCAGGCGTGGGGCAGGCGACGTGTGAGGGAAGGCCTCTCCGAGGAGCCATTCAGGCAAAAACCTGACTAGTGTGAGGAGTGCACCCTTCAACGTCAAGGGCACCAGTGGTTGGAAATGGACGCCAAGCAGAGACCAGCCTGGCACTGGAGGAGCAGCCCAAGTCCAGTGTGTCTGCAGCCACGAGGGCCCAGGGGGAGAAGCTGGGATCCGGTGTACGAGGAGAGCACACGGCAGAGGCCTACAGTCCACGGCGAGGAGCTCGAGCAGCACTCGCATAGAAACACCAAGCTCTTCACACAGGGGAAATATCCATCTGATCCACATTTTAAATGGGACTTTGCTGGGACCAGCAGTTGGCGTAATGGCTATGTCGCTGGACTCCCATGTAGTCAACTGTGGTTCGAGTCCCGGACCCGGTGGTTTAAACTCATGCCGGGTACGGGTACACGCGTGCCCAAGATCCCAAGAGAAGAATGGAGGAGAAGGGATTGTGGCGTGGCCATCCCCCCTGGAGGGTGATTTTTCGCTTTTTGTCTCTGTCTCGCTTTCTGGCAAGCGCATGCACCCTATAGCAAAAACCTCTCCAAAAAATGAACTTCGCTGCATGGAGCATGAATGTATGGGGGCAGGAAGACCTGAGCGAGGCTATTGCAGTAATCAGGGAAGGGACCTGGCAGCTGAGAACAAAGTTTCAGGTATGTGAGGTCTGGCTTGGAAGTGATGAGATTCTAAATACATATTATGGACACACACACACACACACACACACACACACACACAATCAGTTTCTCATTTCACAAGAGAGAGAGAGAGAAGCTCACGCTATCAGCCGTCCCCCACCCTACAGCCTTTCCAAACCAGTCAGGACCATAGGTGCACCGCACCCCACTGGTACGTCCCAGTTGACCCAGAAACTAAACCGCTACTTCCCTGTGGCCTCCAGAAGCATTGTTCGACTGCAGCCCTGGGACTTCAAATACATTTTGTAGCTGGAAGCAAGAATCTGAGGAGAAGAGAGGGCCTGAAAATAGAATGATTTGAACTTTCAGGCCTGAGAGAGCCTAGCGGGACAGAGGGCGCACATTGAGAAAGCTTTTGGACATCCTACGTTTGAGATGCCCAAGCAGAGAGACTGGATGCATGCATACGCATGTCGGGAGCTTGGGACCCCTTGCGAGACTGTTTGAAAATTCATGTTATGCTGCTAATATAAGATGCACCAAAAAAGGGGGAGAGGGTATCCTTGTAGTGCAGTGCTTAAAGGAGCCAGACCCTACATCACCGACCTTGGTTTGAATCCCAGCCCCAGGACTTGAAAAACATGCTAGGCATGTGTGTGTGCATCCAAAATCCCAACAGGAGGGAGGCATGGAGGAGAAGGGATTGCAGCATGACCATGTCCCATGGGGGGGGAAGTACTCTCTCTCTTTCTCTTTGTCTCTCCCTCTGCTGAGTACATGAGCCCTCTGGTCATTTCAGAAATAAACAAAGAGTAGAAAGACAGGAAAAGAAATGCACTCATGGGCTGCAGCATGCCGACCTGTCGAATTTGCACGCGCTATGGAAATGCAGCCAGAGATCTTGCAGAAAAACACTGAAGGAACTCTCAGACCTCCAGCTTAAGGTTGGAAAAGGTTGGCTGCTTCTGAAAAGCATTTCTGTGGGGCAAGTTTGGAGCACTCTCTTTTTTTCCTTTTTCTTTTTTCTCTGTTTTCCTGTAATAAAGGCAATTGGCTTTGTCAGCAAGCCAAGAGTAGATTTCTCTCACAGAGTGACTACGCATTGACCAGGGTGAACAGGCGCCCGAGAGCCTGGTACAGCAGAAACTGTGTACCCTGGGAGGTGAGGCATCTTACAGTCAGTGTGGCGGCCACGTCCATTCCTTTCCTAGGGCGGGAAGGTGGGACTCTGCGTGCAAATCCAGGGGCTGCCTGGTGAGGTGGAATCAGAGAAAGGGAGTGAAGCAAATGATTCAGATACATTAAACTGTTAGAATATTAAGATACTGGGACCAGCAGATGGCGTAATGCTTACATAGCTGGACTCCCACATAGTCGACTGTAGTTCGAGTCCCAGACCCGGTGGGTTGAAACGCACCAGGCACGTGCGTGCATGTGCCCAAAATCCTGAGAGGAGAATGAAGAAGAAGAGATTGTGGTGTGGCCATCTCCTTGGGGGTGATTTCTCACTTCCTGTCTCTCTGTTTTTCTCTGGCGAGCACACATACCCCATAGCAAAAGTCTCTCTTAAAAATAAATAAATAAATGCGGATGTCCTCTGAATTAATCCTCCCCCCTGGGGGGTGATTTCTTGCTTTCTGTCTCTATGTCTCTCTCTGTCTGTCTGGCGAGCGCACGTGCCCTACAGTGAAAATCTCTCAAAAATAAATAAATAAATAAATAAATAAATAAATAAATAAATAATATTAAGACACTTCTGAGCTGATTGGTAAAAAGCTTCTCCCTGGAGCTTTCTGCATGCTTCTTCTTTCTGTTCTCCCCATAGCAAGGAACCCACAGATGTCCTGGCTGCCAGGAAGCAATCACTGGGTATGGTGAGGACTCTGGCGCCTCACTCCAGCTACGGCTGAAGACCTTCTTGTTCAGCTGGTTCCTGTGCTACAGGGCTTGTTAATTACAGGGGCTCCCAGCCCTACTCAGGAGCACCCAGTCCCCATAGCCCAATGCCCCTCCCGCCTTGCATACTGAGATGCAGGAGGATCAAGACCCTACCAGCGTGTGGGTGTCCGTCACCCCAGCTTTGTCTCAGCCAGAACTCGAGTAGAACCCTCCCCCGTCTCCTCCTGCGAGTCTATGATCCTCCGTCCACGACAGGCTGTTCTGTCCCTAGGGGTATCCACAGGGTCGATCCAGACCGCTCTGATCTGAAATCTGCCCTGCCCATTTAAGGAGTCTGAATACATCTTCTTTGATCTGGTGCTGGCTGGTTTTATAATCTTTCTCTCAGAGGGAAATGATATTTCCCATTTCCAAGTTCCTGGGGGATGTTTCACAGTCACCTCTCATAGACCGTCTACACAGAAGAGTTCAATTTTCATGGACCCCAACCGTGCTAGAGCAGAGAGAGACCTTAATCATCATTGGATTCAACCTTCTGGTTTTGCAGACAAGGTAACAGAGGGCCAGAGAAAGAGTTTCAGGGTGAATTATTATTTATCACGCATATAATATTTACAACCCGCACAAATCACAAAGAAGACATTAATAAACTGAGCTATTCAGAAAGCTGTTCATTCTGATTTTTTATGGTGGCATGAACCCAGTGACCTTCCTGAGCAAACGAAGACCAGCGCCTCACAGAGGGGGACTCTGGGGAGTAGCCAAAGGCCAGGGAGGCCAGGTGGGAGTGGCTGGAGCGCTTTGGTAAGTGTTCAATGAAGACAGCACAGAGGTCGTCCAGTCTGGCCCCTGCTTCCAGCAAGGAAATCAGTTACGTGGTGACAGGTGTTGTCATGTGTCTACCCCCCAGTATCCATGACCTCTGTTTCTTTTTGTTTTTTTTAGAGAGAGATTTTTGCTATAAGGCGTGTGTGCTGGCTAGAGAGACAGGAAGTGAAAAATCACCCCCAGGGAGGGGGAGGTGATGGGCACATCCCAATCCCTTCTCCTCCATTCTCCTCTCAGGATCTTGGGCATCCACATGTGTTGGGCTTGAGTTTTAAGTCACCGGGTCCGGGACTTGAACTGCGCTCAACTACGTGGCAGTTCAGCAACATAACTATTATGCCACTCCTTCTTTTCACAGCTGCTGAATTTCTCTTAAGAAGTCACTCCCTGGACCCTGAGTGTTCTTGGAAGGCTGGGAGCCCTGGATCCTGACCCCATCACTGCTGTTGCCCCAGCACAGACAGACGCCCAGGAGGGACTGTTGTCCTTGGGCTCTGGCTACACTCATCTCAGCCTCCGGGTCCCGGTGGGAGGAGAGTTTCCACCCAGGACCTCCTGGGCCTCCTACTTCTCTCATCCACGAGGTGCCAGGGTCGCTGCCTGTCCCCGAGCCCTCCCACCAAGCTGGTGTGTTCTCCGTGTCATCTCATTTGCTTCCCCTGTGGTACAAGTGAGCCCGGATTGTTTTTCTGTGGCTGACAGCCCACATCCCCAACTGATCCACTTCCCCACGGAGACTTGTCCAGAAGCAGAGTCGGACCTGAGATGGCATTTCCCCTGAGTCCCGCGCAGGCACTGTGATGGGCAGAACTGTGTCTCTTCCCCACCCTCAGACCTCAGAACGTGCCTGAACTTGGAGACAGTCTCTACAGAGATGATTAAGACTAGATGAGGTCACAGGTGGGCCCTCATCCGATACAACCCCTCTCTGTTTAGTAAGAGGTGGTCAGGTTCAGCCACACCAGGGCAAGTGGTAGGGCCACTGTGGGAGGCTGGGGCCACACGAGAGGCCCAGGTTTGGATTCTGGACCAACCTGTCCAGGTGTGGTAGCACGTGCCTGTACTCGTGGCTACCTGGGAGGCTGGAGCAGAAGATTGTGAGGACGAGACCCTGTCAAAAACACCTCTCTCTCGGGACCAGCAGTTAGTGTAATGGCTATGTCGCTGGACTCCCATGTTGTCGACCGCGGACCCGGGGTTGAGTCCCGGACACGGGGGCTTAAACTCATGCCGGGCACATGTGCGTGTGTGCCCAAGATCCCGAGAGGAGAATGGAGGAGAAGGGATTGCAGCGTGGCCTTCCCCCCTGGGGGGTGATTTCTCACTCTTTGTCTCTCTCTGACTGTCTGGTGAGTGCATGCGCCCTATAGCAAAAATCTCTCCAAAAAAAAGAAAACAAACAAACAAAAAAAAACCTCTCTCTCTACCCCCACTTTACAAAGCAGATGGATCGGCCCCATCACAGAGTGATTATGCATTGTGTGGGAGGACAAGATCACATAGGACCAGCCATGGTTCAAATCCCTGCCACGGAGACTTGAAAAACATGCTGGACCCATGTGCACACGTGTCCACCATCCTGATTAGATGGAGAAAATGAGGGGAAACGATTGTGGTGTGATCATGCCCCAGTGGAAGTTTCTCTCTCTCTCTCTCTCTCTCTCATGAGTATGAGTGCCCTGTGACCAGAGGAAGGGGAAGAGGAAAAAAGGAAGAAGAAGAAAGAGGAGGAGAGAGAGGAGAAGAAAGAAAGAAGGAAGTAGATGGAGAAGGAGAAAACAGAGGAAATTGGGACACATACATACGGCGGGACGATCACACGGGGACGCGGGAAAGGATGGCCATCCAGACACCAAGGAGAGCAGCCTCAGAAGAAACCAGCCCTGCCAACACCCTGACCTGGGACTTCAGTCTCTGAAACGCCCCGACAGGGCGCCCCTGCAGCTTAAGTCCACTGGCTGTGGTCCTTGTTACGGCCCCTGGTGACCAGTACAGGGGTAACCACTGCCCTGGTGCCCCCACTTGGGGCACGTGCCAGCCTCGTGTCCCACTCAGTCCTGGAGAAGCCCCAATTAGCCAGTTGTTCATAGAACAAACTTTCCCAGACAGGCTTCAAAAACCACGCTTCCCGAGGACACAGACGTGGAGAGACACCGGAAAATAACCCACGGCTGCAAAGTGGATCGTTCCCTCCCTTCGCTTCAGTAATGGACACTGCCGTGCATAGCAGGATGCATGGCTCCTTGGAGAGAGCCGTATCATGTCTTAATAAATAAATGAGAATTTAGGGCCCAAGCTGACAAGGGATTTTATCTTGCTCTCCCAGCGTCTGCAGGGAGGAGGGAAGGCAAGCAGAGGCAACCGTAGCCATCTCGTGTCCCCTTTATTCCAATATCGGGGCGGAGGGGGAAGGGAAGGATCTGCAGGCAACCCCCCTAGGCCTCCCGCGCTCTGCTCCTCCTGCAGGCTCCAAGCCGAACACCACCCGGTTCCCCCGCTGCAGGCATGTAATTGCAGAGGTCTCCGGGGAAATAGCCCTGCTGTTACCTCTTGGAGGGTCGGAGGGAAGTGCTTAGGGCTGAGGGAATGGGAGAGGGTGGAGGCCAAAAGGCCAAATACTAATGGCGGCTCTCAGCACCAGCTCTTAACATAATGGAAAAGCCCTTCGCGGGGCCATGCTGGGGCCGGCCTCACGCAGAAATGCAATCTCCTGGAACACGCAGTGGGCAGTGACAAGCAGTTTATCTTCCATTACTCCAAGGCCTTAAATCATTATCAACCCCAAGCCAGCAAAGGACACCAAGTCACTCGATCCCACATCAGCGCTCTTCAGACGTCCCCTGATCTTCCCAGTCCCCTGATCTTCCCCCGGGAGCAGGGAGGCGCAGTCCTAGCTGAACTGTAACCCCCGCACTCCCCAAGGAAGATATGCTGATGTTTTAACCCTAGGTCCTTAGAATGTGACCCTATGTCTTTTGGGGATTTTAAAGGTTTTTGCCATAAGGCATGTGTGCTCACCTGAAAGAGACAGAGCGAGGGAAAGTGAGAAATCACTCCCAAGGGACAGCCACGCCACAATCCCTTCTCCTCCATTCTCCACTCCCAGGTTTGGGCATGCACACATGTCTCCGCGTGGTTTTCATGACCACGGTTGGCCATGTGGCAATCAGCACCTTCACCACCATGCCTCCCGCTGGCCCCAAGACAGAGATGATCAAGCTAAAATGAGGCTGCCGCTTTGGGCCCTAGTCAAGTATAATGTGCTCTCATAAAAAGGCAAACTTAGTCCAGACTTGGTAGTATGCACTAAGACGCTGCTCTGCGGACTGGGACCCCATGGGAGGTCCAGGTTCAATTCCTGGTCCAGCTGGGTGCAGTGGCATGTGACTGTTACCATGGTTACTCAAGAGGCTGAGGCTGGAGGATGGTGAGATCGAGGCTGACCTGAGCAACAAAGCGAGGCCCTGTCTTTACAGAAGGGGACTCAGGGGCAACTACACAAAGACACATAGGGAGAATGCTATGTGAAGACGAAAGCGGGGACTGGGGTGATGCTTCACAAGTTAAGGAGCACCAGAGACTGTAGCAAACCACAGAAGCTAGGAGAGGAGGGACCAGCAGTTGGCGTAATGGCTATGTCACTAGACTCCCATGTAGTTGACTACAGTTCAAGTCCCAGACCCCGGTGGCTTAAACTCATGCTGGGTGCGTGTGTCTGTGTGCCCAAGATCCCAAGAGGAGAATGGAGGAGAAAGGATTGCGGCGTTGCCATTCCCCCTGGGGGGTGATTTCTCGCTTTCTGTCTCTCTGTCTCTCTCTGTCTTTCTGCCGAGCACATGTACCCTACAACAAAAACCTCTCCAAAAAAAAAAAAAGAAAAGAAAAGAAAGAAAGAAAGAAGCAGCAGCTAAGAGAGGAGCCTGGAGCCAAGCCTCCCTCCCAGGGCGCAGAAGGAGCCAGCCCTGCCCCACCTGGACTCTCCGGAACTGGGGGACAGAGCGTTTCTTCTGTTCAAGAACGCCCACCTGGCAGTACTTTATTATGGCTGTCCAGCGAACGAGCACACATAGGAAAATCCCAGCCCACCGAGGAAGGGCACGGAGGTCCCATCTCTTCACACGGTCATCACTTAATCATGTGAGGCCGCAGAAACCAGTGGAGGAGAGGGAGGCTGAGCCACTGCTCCATCATGGACTTGTCACCAATCTTTAATTGACCCCCAAAGATGGGATCTTTCGCCATTCTGTGTTCCAGGGCCATGTTACAAAACTGAAAGTGAGGGAACCAGCAGTTAGCATAATGGCTATGTCGCTGGACTCCCACGTAGTCGACAGCGGTTCGTGTCCCGGACCCGGTGGCTTAAAACTCACACCGGGC
>NW_006160034.1:1654924-1655527 GCF_000334495.1 Tupaia belangeri chinensis
TCTCTGTCCGTCTGGCGAGCGCACGCTCCCTCCAGTGAAAATCTCTCCAAAAAAAAAAAAAAACTGAAAGTGAGTGTTACTGTGCCAGCTTATTAAAAAAATTATTTAATTTATTAGGATGATTTTTTTTTTAATTTGCTAGAGAGCACACAAGCTTACCAGAGAGAGAAAGCAAGCCACCCGTCCGGGACTCGAACCGCGCGGCTGGTCACGTGGAAGTCCAGTGCCTTTAATCACTCATCAGCTTTGTTCAATGATCAAGGGATGAAGAAGCAGGAAATGAACTTGCAAATCAGTTCTCGCTCCTCTCTGGCTGGGCATTCAGATGTAGTGAACGGAGTAACAAGGAGACAGGACAGGGCCGCAGAGGGGAGGAACCGCCTACATGCTCCCTGGAAAAGGTGCTCCCTGGAAAAGGTGCCGGCTGCCTGGGATTTAAAAACCCACCTCTTTTCCTCCTTTTCAGCACTTTCCTGGTGGTTTCCCTGGGGAACCTAAGCTGTCATGGCACTGACTGGAGTGCCATTTGGTATGTAAATGACATCACAGTGAGGGAGACTCCGGTCTGGGTCTTCAGAGGTCTTGGGGTGGCTATACCGGGTC